>NC_133652.1:176327951-176636412 GCF_009905375.1 Apium graveolens
CTATACAGAGAAAGATATGAGATTTATACGGACCATAAGAATTTGAAATACATATTCACGCAAAAAGGAACTTAATATGAGACAACGAATATGGTTGGAGTTGATCAAGGACTATGATTGCACGATTAACTATCACCCAGGAAAAGAAAATATAGTGGCAGACACATTAAGCAGAAATGAGAGATTGAATGTGTTGACAGTACCAGAAGAGTTGTATAAGGAATTTCAGAAGTTGGTATTGGAGATCAGAGTCTGCAAACCTAATGAAGCAAAGATGTATAGTATGACCTTTCAGCCAGAGTTGTTAGAGAAGATAAAGAAATTTCATGAGGAAATATTGGATCAGGACATCAATCGTTTGGTAGGAGAAGAGTTATGCACTCAGAAAGATGATCAAGGTATTCTCAGATTTTCTTCCTGAATTTGGATTCCACCAGTGACAGAGTTGAAAAATGAAATTCTACAAGAAGCTCACAATTTTAAGTATTCAATCCATCCAGGGAGTACCAAGATGTACATATATTTAAAAGAAAATTATTGGTGGCCAGATATGAAAAGAGAGATTGTGGAAGGGGTTAGCATATGTTATACGTGCCAAAGAGCTAAAGCGGAGCATTAGAGACCCAGTGGATTATTGTAACCATTAGAAATTCCGGAGTGAAAGTGGGAGCATATTGCTATGGATTTTATAGTCGGATTACCAAGGGAGAAAGTAAACCACGACACCATTTGGATTATAGTGGACATACTAACCAAGTCAGCTCATTTTCTGCCTATTAATGTAAGATTTCATTGGACAAATTGGTTCACATGTATTTGAAAGAGATTGTAGTTCGTCATGAAGTCCCAGTATCTATTGTATCTGACCGAGATCCACGATTCAACTCAAGATTTTGGAGAAGTTTTGAAGAATGTTTGGGGACTAAATTAAATAAGAGTACAACTTATCATCCACAGACTGACGGCCAAAGCGAAAGAACAATCTAGACAATTGAAGATATATTTCGTGTTTGTGGCATTGATTTTAAAGGAAAATGGGATGAGCATTTGCCTTTAGTAGATTTGCTTACAACAACAGTTATCACGCCAGTATTGGAATGTCTCCCTATGAAGCTCTTTATGGACGTAAATATCGATCACCAGTATATTGGGATGAAATTGGAGACTGTAATATACTTGGACCAGAGTTGGTGCAACGGATAAAACAAGTTGTCGAAGTTATTCAGAAAAGGCTAATTAGAGCGCAGGATCGTCAAAGGAAATATATAGATCAAGCCAAAAAAGACATGGAGTTTGAAGAGGGAGATTTAGTATTGTTAAAAGTGTCATCGTGGAAGGGATTATCTAGGTTTGGAAAGAAAGGAAAGCTGAGTCCTAGATACGTTGGACCTTTTGAAATTTTGAAACGTGTCGGCAAGGTAGCATACGAATTGGCGATGCCCCCGCATATGGAGCACATTTATAATTTCTTTCACGTATCGATACCTAGGAAGTACAATCCAGATTCTAGGCATGTAATAGAGTACGAGCCGATAGAACTTCAGGCAGATTTATCATATATTGAGAATCCAATAGAGATTCTAGAGAAGAGAGAGAAAGTATTAAGAAATAAAGTTGTAAATTTAGTAAGAGTATTATGGAAAAACCCAAGAGTTGAAGAGTCGACCTGGGAACTAGAAAGTGATATGTGAGAAAAGTACCCTCACTTGTTTACTTAGGAGATTTTGAGGACAGAATCCTTTTAGGGGGGAAAGATGTAATATTCGGGATATGACGTGTAATTATTTTGTTAATAAATAAGTATTATGTGATTATTATATGAATTTTGGTGAATTATCAGTTAATTGGTGTCTGTGTTTGGGTGTTTATATGTGGTAAAATTTGAGAATTTTAATTTTTATATGTCTAAAATAAAGCATAGATAATTTTGATATTTTTCTATTAATTTATATGTTGTTATGTGATTTTATAAAGGATTTATGAATTTAATAAATTATTTTTTAGATTAATTATAAACCATTTTGAATAATCGGGAATCGTCCAACGTCAACCATTTTTTACATTTTTCCTACCCGGAAACCTTGGGAAAACTCCTTTCTAACCTAATTTGATCATTCCGAGCAGTTTCCGTGTTTTGACTTTTTCAATCTTGAGTACGGTTTTACCTGTACGGTTTCCGGTACGAATTTTACGATACAATTTTTGTTTCGGTAAATCGATAAAACCCGTATTTTCGAGAAGCAAAATATTTTGATTAAACTATTATATTATATTCTCGTAATTCGTGTAACCAAAGTGCTGAGACCAAGATTGTATTTACAAAAAGCCTGCTTTTGATAATTATCCTAAAACCGGTACCAGATTGCATCAGTTTTATTAATACTTAACGATTAAATATTCTATTTTTATATCCGATATGATCGAACGGGGTACTAATATTCCGTAAATAAAAATAGCCCTTACCGTATTTTATTTTGTACAGATACACACAATTAAACAGTAAAATTATATAATTTCCAGAGAAACACCCTATAATTCATCGTCTTCTTCATAATCAAACGGAGATTTGAAGGCGTTATCGAAGCGGATTTTTATGTTCAAGTAACCAAAATGAAGGTCTTGAGAAGTACTATCATATTCCATAACCCATACTACTGCAGAATCAATCGGTATTTTTCTATAATTTTATTTATTTTTGAATTAGTTATGATTAAATTATGAATTTTTGATGTTGATGGTGTTTGTATGATTTGATGCCTACATGTTATAGAGAATTGAATTCTGATCATTTTGGTATGTCATAATAGTGATTTGCAGTTCAATAACATGTCCAAATCTGTGTTTAATCTCCAAATTATGAAATTAGGGTTCTTATTCGGTTTGAATGTTCTTAATTGAAATTTGGGGTTTTTTGATCTAGGGGTTATTAGTGAAATTAGTTGATACCAACGTGTAGAGCTTGTAAAAAGGAATCTATTGGTGGTGGTTTGAAGTACAGACGGTATCGGAGTCGAGCTGGCCGGAGCAACGAAGAACTCGTCGTCCGACGAGTTTTCTTCGAGCTTTTCCGACCAACTCAGGGGTTATTTGATTAATTGGATTGCATGGTTAGATTCGTTGTGATTAGTAGAGTATTTCCGGACCTTGTGGTGTCCTGACTGTACCAGAATCGTCTTCTACGGCGAGAAATGACGTTTTCCGGCGATAGGGTGTAAAAATTGCAGTTTGCTACCTGTAGTTTAAAAAACGAAGCAGTTAGGTCCCTGTAGTTTCTGGAATTTGCAAAAATAGGATTCCTGTTTTAAAATTATTTAAATATCATATTTTTTATTTATTTTAATTCCAGAAATTCGTTTAAATATTTAAAATTTTCAAAAATTATTATTTTAATTCCAAAAATTGTTTTTAATTCAAAAATAAATATGAATTATTTATATAATTTTAGTTAATAATTAATTATTTAATTAGTTAATTAATTTAAGTATTAATTGATTATTTAATTAGATCTAATTATTTCTTTTGATTTAAAAATTCTGAAAAATAGTTTAGAGTTTTAAAATATTATTTTAAATTATGTTTAAGGCTCGATAATTATTATTAAATGATTTTAAATTCGAATTCGGGTATTCGAACCTTGTTATTTATTTATAAAATGATTCTATTACCCGTTTTAATTCTGAAAAATGTTCAAAAATTCATATTAAATACCCAAAAAATCATTTTAACCCCGAACCTTCTTTGAAAAGTTATTTTATTGAATACCTTACATGTCATGTGCTATCTATGATCTAATTGATGTGTTATATGCCTATATATTTAGTGTTTGGCGGTTTTCGTCATAACTTTCAAACCGTAAGTCGAATTTGAGTAAAACGAAAGGTAGATAGAAACATGTTGTAATAACCCCAAAATTTTTAACTTTTTGTAACCCTTATGAATAGTGTTTTGCTGATTATGCCGAATAAGAAAACTTTTCATGCCATACCTTGTAGAGGTTCTTCTATTGTTATTCTGAGATCTTATTAGTACTCTATATGGTATATAAGTGTATGTAAAGATCGTCAGAATCCAAATTCGAACAATTTGATTTTTCCCGAAAATCCACCAAATACCAAAAGAATTGTGTATAAGGTAACATGATAAAAAGGATTTAAATTAAAGGATTATAAGAGAGGATCATAAAAGGAATATAATGTATTGAGAAAGGTTAAGGAAACCCAAATAATAAGATCCCGGGTATGATCCCTCAAATGATAAACGAGAACGAAAGTTAAGCTAATCGTATAACAGATCAGCGGTCATTAGCCAAGTAATTAAGAGTTAATCAAAGAGTTTAATGATGATGATGTCATCACACCAACAAGAAGTGGACAAGTGTGGGAAGATGACATAGGAAAATGACATAAGCATGACCAAAGGGAAGGAAGTGTTGGTTGATTATAAACCACACAAAATTTACCATGGTTAAAAGGTAATTAAGCAAAACAAAAGGCAAAACAATCAACAAAACAATTCATAACACAAAAACACATTTTGACTTCACCTTTTTCGAAAAGAGGTCTCGGCTTCATCTCCATTTCAAAGAAAGAAAAACTCAAATTCAAGTTCCAAGCCTTGTTAATTAGTGAGGTAATTATCTAAGGTTCCTTGTACATAGATATAGATATCCTATAAGTTTAAGCTTCAAATTCCTTCACAATCTCTTCCTATAATTCATGGAAGAAGAGAGTGAATAGTGTTTTTCAAGACTTGAAATTTTGATCTTGTGTTTTTGTTTAGATAAAGCTTTAGTAAGGATTTTCCAAGGTTGTTTCAAGCTCATTACTTACTCCTACTCACAAGGAAGGTATAATCTCTTAACCTAGCATTGTTATTGAATGTTAAGAGCTTATTATGAGTAGTATAGTTCATGAGAGGCATGATTATTAAATATTTAGAGATTGGTTAGTTTTGTAATGTTTTTGGAGTTGTAAATCTTGATGATTGGTTAATGAACTTAAGTAAGTTCTTAGTTCATGATTGAGGAGTAGTATAAATTGGAAATATTGAGTTGTTGGGGCTGTTTTAGTAAAAAATGGATGAAGTTTGGTTGTAGTGGTGATTGTGGGTTGAATTGTGAAGTGATTGGAATGGTTTAAATTTTGTAATCGCGTAAACATAGCCGTCGTAATGACCGATTTACTCGTAATGACCGATTTACTTTAGACTGTTTTTGTTCTTAACATCAGGACCCGAGAGCTCCCTGTTAGGTTTTGACCATTGCCATGATTAGATATTTCATGTTATGAGCTTCGTTTTGATATGTGGTTCGCTTAAACCGATGTACGGTTTAGGAGAAACGACCGTTTTAAGTAACGGCGTTTCACGAACGAACCTTTACCCCTCGCCTTACTTTGAAACCTTGGTTAAGGATCTTAAATGAATAATTAGGGTATGAAACAATTATGTAAAGTGAATTAGGCAGTTGGTAGGGTACTCGCGAAAGAATCGCCTTAAAACTCTTAATGGTTAATTTATTAAAAATGGTGGAGCCGAGGGTACTCGAGCGACTTAAGTGAATTGTTAAGCACAAAAACGAACGTTAGGGTCTATTTGGTTAAAGTATAGATTCATAAGCGACTTTGGTTTAATTCCAACTTATATGTTGTTTATAGGTTACCAGACTCGTCCCAAGCCATTTATCACCCCCAGTCGCTCAGGCAAGTTTTCTACCCGTTATACTGTTGTTGTGATGTATATATGTATATGCATTATCTTGTGATAGATGCATGATTGTTATTAGAAAAATCTTGCGATATATTAGAGCATACTGATATGGTTTATATGCATGCCTGTTTCATAATATTGATATCTAATTGTTGATTCCAATGCTTATAATTGCATAATACCTATGCTAGAGATAAGCAGTAGTTGCGTATACCCTTAGTATAGGGGACCCAAAGGTGAACATTTTCTAAAACTGGGAGTCGATGTTCCCGAGTATATTATATATATTTATATATATATATAGATATAGTTTTCAAAACTATTAATCGAATAAGGTTTATTCAATAACTTTATTTTTATTAACGAGGTTGCTGTTTTGAGAAAACATCTTGATTACTTGCCCATCGTTCGGGAAGTAAGTTCATCTATTTGAGTCGGCATAAGCAACATGGGCTCAGCAGGCGTCCATGAAATTGTAAGTGGCTCAGTGGGAGTCCATCAAATGCGTAAGTGGCTGAGTGGCAGTCCAGCATAAGGTCCTATTGCGGCCAGGGTGATGACCAGTGGGGAATTCATCCATCTACTAGTAGAAAAGGTTACTTATTGGTATCTTTGCCTGATCAGCAAGATATCGTGTTTATGCCAAAATTCTTTTCTTTCCAAAGTTCATTGGATATTACAAACTCTGTTCATACTTTACATGACAGAGGTTTTCAGGAAATGTATAAGAGATATATATGTGGATATATATATCGGGACTAAATAAAGTATCTCTTAACTTCATTTCATTCAAATATATTTCAAATATTGAATCTAGTTAAGTCTTAACTTGTGGTCTCATCTATGGGATGAACTTTGAAAACTTATTATACTTTGAACAGTGGTAGTTCAAGTAGTTTTCTAAAATGGTATAAGTATAGTGAAGTAATTGGTAACTTCATCTTCCTTTAAGCTTATATCCAGTAAGTAATTACCTTACACTTGATAAGGGGTTCTAGTAAGTTATCCATTTAGATACTTACATTATTGTTTACAGTATATATTATCTTGCGAGCTGTAATGCTCACTCTTTCTTCATTTCTTCATCACACAACAACAGTTAGGAAAGATGGCCAGACTCAAGCAGACCCAGCGCAAGCGCGTGGGAAGCGTCACGCGTCTTCCCGTTGATATCGTAGCTGCTATAGCTGTAGAGGTAGATCTATTTGTAGATCAGGCATTCTACTTTTGGGAATCAATTATGTATAATTATAACTTGTGGCAGATAATGGCAATTAACTGTAAACTTATCACGTAATCATTTTGGGTTGTAATAACTTTTAAATTGTGGATTCAAGGACTTGTACTTATTTCAATTTTATATCTGAGACTATAACGTGTTGTGGTGTGTGTTAGTGTGGGGTCACAGCATGAGGTTATTTATTATTAATTAAGTTAAGTGATATTGTGGAAAGAAAGACCGTGACGACCCGGATCCCCGACCCCGGATCTGGGGGTGTTACAGAAATGGTATCAGAGCCAAGCGTTATAAACCTCAGAGATGATGCGATGATATAATAATAAACTCACAAAGATAATAAGAACTCTTGCCAAGTTTATAGTCGGACTACTTAAAGTAGCACTGATAGTTAAAACCCTTACGGGAACCCTTATAAGTATCATGATAGTAAATTAGCTCATTTAATGTGTAAGCTCATGAGATAGAGGACCCAGAGATGTTCGAGCATGAGCATGATGAGGCACTGCTAGATGCTGTGGATCAGGAGGAGCCTGAGATGGAGGAGGAGGAGGAGGAGGACCCCTCAGAAGAGTCAGAGACGGAGGTTATTACGAGTTCAGATGAGGACCCGGATGAGGTCCTAGTGGCTGAGGAGCATGTCGGAGCTATGGTAGAGTACACTGGTACCCCTTTACCCTCACTCCCGGTGGTCAGAGCTCCTACCCCTCCACCACTATCTTGGAGACCCTATGATGACAGCTTTGAGACCCCTACCCCCGAGCCTAGGCAGACCGAGGAGGCACCCCCAGCGGCTCCGAATTCACCACCTCTCGACCCTGCCCATAGGCAGTCTTTGTTAGCTCACAGCTATGTTCAGGATGTACTGAGGACTCGAGTGGCTGTTGCTGAGGCCCGGCTGGATGAGGTCAGGAGGGAGTTGGAGGTGGAGAGGGCTGGTCGGTATGCCCGATCTTATGAGGCTAGAGCTACCATACCCCGATCCCTAAGAAGGGAGCTGAATGGGATAGAGCTCACGGCCCGTGCGAGACTCCGATCACTCTAGGGGGACAGGCATGGCAGGATCTCTAGGAGGCAGGCTGACTACATCTTCCGTCATGTGATGGAAAGGGTGTGGGAGCTGACCCGCTCTGGTGTGTGATTCAGGACCAGTGATGGGGTAGTCTAGTCGTCTAGTTAGTCGAGGCCATAGTAAAAGCCAATTTTCTGGGATAGTTGACTTGTACATAGCATCCCTTTCTCTGACTAGACAGATAGACTCTTGTGTATCACTTTTGGGCAGATGGCTGTAGAACTGTTGTACTTTTGACCAGATCAAACTATGTATTTCTCGCATTATGTATATATTTGTTTCCTTTCAGTGTAGTTGCTTAGTGACGAGATCACTGTTTTTATCATTATTACTGCACTTCTTATTAGAACTGTCATAATATAATAGAATTATGAGATACATTCTCCCCATTATAGAACTGTGCAAGGCACAATTTTATGTATGATTGTGACCTAACGTTGAATTTCCCAAAAAGTTATCAGTATCATGCCGCCAAGAAAGATTGGAACTAGGGTGAACCCTGGATCGGAGGACCAGGGAAGCCATAACCAGGACGGTAGGAACCAAGAACACAGTGAAGAGGAAGACGAGGATTATGTTGAACAGGATGACTCCCTGTATGAAGAGGAGGAGGAAACATATGATGTTGAAGGATTTGAGATAAAGGCTGAAGGAGAAGAGACTGAGGTTGAGCAACCAGTACCAAACCCAGGCATGGATCCCATGGGACAGTTCATGCAACTACTAAGGCAGAACTTGGAACGTCAACCCAACCCACCCCCTCAAGGAAATAACAATGTTGTGGCAAACTCTTTCAGGGCTTTCAAGTCCCTTAAGCCCCCTGAGTTCCACGGATCAGCCGACCTAGTTGAGGCAAGGGCATGGCTAAAGGAAATGGAGAAATCCTTTGAGATTCTGAGTACCAATGAGGCACAAAAGACTATATTTGCTACCTACCTTCTGAAAGGAGAGGCTAACTACTGGTGGGAGGCCAAGAAAAACATGGAGACAGATGCTATTATAACCTGGGAGAGATTCAGTCAGTTGTTTTTGGGAAATTATTTCCCGAGATTTATGGAGAACCAGATGGAGCTCAAATTCTTGGAGCTAAAGCAGAATAACTTATCTGTAGCAGAGTACGAAGCAAAATTTACTGAGTTATTAAGGTTTGTACCGGAGTTTGTGAGCACCGAGGAAAAGAAAGCTAGGAGGTTTCAGCAGGGACTGAAACCGTGGATTCAGAATAGGGTGGCAATCCTTGAGCTTACAGATTATGCCACTCTGGTACAAAAGGCAACAATTGTAGAAGCTGGAAGTGAACAGATGCAGAAGGAAAGAGAGAAGAAGGGAATAAAGAAAAAAAGTATGAGCATGGGTGGAGGTTCCGCAGGAGGGAGCTTCCCAAATAGATTTAATCAAGGAGCATTGTCCCTACCGGGAAAGAACACTGGGTTTAAGGGGCCAATGAGTGTGAATGTGAGCCAGAGCGACCAGAAGTCAAGAATGCCCTATTCCAACCAGTCTCGACCCCATTACCAGCCTGTAACACTTGTGGAAGGATGCATACCGGGGAGTGTAAAGGAAAGCTAGTAACCTGCTTTAAGTACGGTCGAGAGGGTCACTATTAAACTAAGTGCCCTTCATCAACGCCTGCTGTCATTCCAACCACCACTTGTCATCAGTGTGGATGCCCGGGTCATTGGAAGAGGGAATGCCCAATGAACAAACTAGCAGCTTCAGGAGCAAGCAGAGCTGCTTCTAATAAGCCACCTACTGCGAGGACTTTCAACATGACAGTCCAAGATGCTATGAAAGACTCAGATGTGATAGCAGGTACCCTTTCTCTCAATTCAATTAGTGCAAATGTTTTATTTGATTCTGGAGCAACTAAATCTTTTATATCAAAGGACTTTGTGCATAAATTAAGACTTAAGGCTGAACCCTTGATAGAACCCTTACAAGTGGAAATAACCAACCATGAAATTATTCCTGTTAACCAGATTCACCCCGCCTGTGAGATAGGCATAGGGGAATAATCTTTTAGCGTTGATCTGATTCCTTTTAAATTAGGGGAGTTTGATGTAATTTTGGGAATGGACTGGCTATCTAGCAATGATGCTCAGATAGACTGTAAGGGGAAGAAAGTTAAGTTGAATATCCCAGGGAAGAAAGAAGTCATATTTAGAGGAAAGAGGCAGACACATAAATTTTTGACCATGGCCCAGGCCAATAAGATGCTACAAAAAGGAAATGAGGCTTACCTAGCCTATGTGGTGGCACACAGAAAGAAGTGCCCAACTTGCAAGATATTCCGGTAGTCAACGAATTTGAAGATGTATTCCCACAAGACCTTCCGGGATTACCACCCGATAGAGTGATTGAATTTGCTATTGAGTTGGCCCCAGGGACGGCGCTAGTTTCAAAGGCACCTTACCGGTTAGCCCCATTAGAAATGAAAGAATTAGCTACCCAATTGCAGGAACTTTTGGATAAGGGTATGATAAGATCCAGTGTGTCTCCGTGGGGAGCACCAGTGTTATTTGTTAAGAAGAAAGATGGGAGCATGAGGTTGTGCATCGATTACTGAGAGTTGAACAAGCTAACCATAAAGAACAGGTACCCGTTACCTAGAATAGACGATCTGTTCGACCAGTTGAAGGATGCCGTTTATTTTTTCAAGATTGACTGAGAACTGGATATCACCAACTTAAGATTAAACCCGAAGATATTCCCAAGACCGCGTTCCGTACCAGGTATGGGCACTATGAGTTCTTGGTAATGTCCTTTGGACTAACCAACGCCCCAGCGGCTTTCATGGATTTAATTAACAGAGTATTCAAGAAGTACTTGGACAAGTGTGTGATAGTTTTTATCGATGATATTTTAATCTACTCAAGGACCGAGGCAGAACATGCAGAGCATTTGAGGATAGCTCTAGGAATACTCAGAGAAGAACAGTTATTTGCCAAATTCTCAAAGTATGAATTCTGGTAGAATGAAGTACAGTTTTTAGGACATGTGATCAATAAAGGAGTATTGGTCGACCCCTCCAAGATTGAGGCGGTCTCAAATTGGGAAAGGCCAACCACACCCACAAAGGTAAGAAGTTTCACAGGATTGGCCGGCTACTATCGTAGATTTGTACAGGACTTTGCGAAGATCGCAACCCCTTTGACACGACTTACTCGTACGATAGAGAAGTTTGAATGGATGGAAAAATGCGAGAACAGTTTTCAAGAATTAAAGAAAAGGTTGGTAACGGCCCCGGTGTTGGCATTGCCAGACGGAAAAGGAGATTTTGTGATATATAGTGACGCGTCGCACAAAGGATTAGGGTGTGTGCTTATGCAACACGGTAAGGTGATTGCGTATGCATCGAGACAACTGAAGGAATACGAGATTATATATCTTACTCATGACCTTGAGCTCACGGCAATAGTTTTTGCCTTAAAAATTTGGAGGCACTACTTGTATGGAGAGAAGTGTGAGATTTTCACAGACCATAAGAGCCTCAAGTACATATTCACGCAGAAAGAGCTCAACATGCGCTAGAGGAGATGGTTAGAACTAATCAAGGACTATGATTGTGAGATTCTCTATCATCCAGGGAAAGACAATGTGGTGGCTGATGCCCTTAACAGGAAGGAAAGACTCAAAATGATAATGACTTCGGAGGAATTGATAAGGGATTTCGAGAGAATGGAAATAGAAGTAAAGGTAACCGGAGCCGGAATCGAAAAGCCATTTGAGATCTCGATGCAGCCAGAGTTATTGGAAAAGATTAGATTGTGCCAAGAGAAAGTAATGAATGAAGGCAGAGAGTCAATGACTGGAGAAGAGATCCATACTGAGAGAGATGATAAAGGGATAATGAGGTACTCCTACAGGATTTTGGTTCTGAATGTTCAAGAACTTAAAGATGAGATTTTGGATGAAAGGCATAGTTCAAGGTATTCCATTCACCCGGGAAGCACCAAGATGTATAGGGATTTGAAGGAATATTACTGGTGGCCCAACATGAAGAGGGACGTAGCAGAATGGGTAAGCAAATGTTTGACTTGCCAAAGAGTAAAGGCAGAGCACCAGAGACCCAATGGACTTTTACGACCCCTATAGATTCCCGAATGGAAATGGGAACAGATAGCCATGGATTTTGTTGTCGGCTTACCAAGGACGAAAGCCAATCATGATGCCATATGGGTAATTATAGACCGACTGACAAAGTCAGCTCATTTCATTCCTATCAATGAGAGATACACAGTCGATAGACTGGTGGACATTTACCTTAAGGAAATAGTGACGCGACATGGAGTCCCAACATCCATTGTCTCAGACCGAGACCCTAGGTTCAACTCCAGATTTTGGAGGAGCTTTCAAGAATGTGCGGGGACCAAATTAAATATGAGTACCGCTTACCATCCCCAAACGGATGGGCAGAGTGAAAGGACCATCCAGACACTAGAGGATATGTTGAGAGTCTGTGCAATAGACTTTAAAGGAAGTTGGGATGATCACTTGCCGTTGATCGAGTTTTCTTATAATAATAGCTTTCATGCCAGCATCGGAATGCCGCCTTATGAGGTCCTGTATGGAAGAAGGTGTCGATCTCCCTTATACTGGGATGAAGTAGGAGAGCAAAAGATGCTCGGACCAGAAGTGGTCCAAAGGACCAAAGACATAGTGGATCTCATCAGAGGACGGCTGGTAGCAGCCCAAGACGGAGAGAAGTGTTAGGTCCCAATGTGTTTGTAGAAGGGGGTTGAATACAAACAGTACCGAATAATCAAATTAAATGCGGAATAAAAATGTGAAACAAAATTCAAGTTAATTAAGAATATTATTAAACTTGAAAGGTGTTACAACAACTGTATCGATTACAGGGAATTAATCTCAAATTAATTATCACAAATCTAGAATAAATTCGACATGAACTTTTTCTATTTTTGTATTAAAAAGATTCAAATGCTAAACGCAATTTGAGATTAAGTTCTAGGGATTTTGATCCGCTAGATAGTTACACAAGAACAAGATAAAGATTTCTAGTGGTTTGGATTTAACTTTACAAACTAGAAATTATGATCTTGAAGTTTGCAGATGAAGGATAAAATATTTCTTCTGCGGCTGCTCTGTTTTTGTTGACTTGTGTTCTGTATGGATGATAATGAATGTATACTGCTTCTGTTCTTCTTAAATCAATCAACAGACTCTCATTGAACTGGCAAGATAATCCTGAGCTCAGCAAGACAATCGGTAGAACTATTGATTGTACTAGCAAGACAATCTGATTGAACTACAATGACTTTCGGCATGACAATCAGTTGAACTAGCAAGACAATCTCCTTCCCTGTAGAACTTTCGGTATGACTATTGAAATGACTTGGCATGACAATCGGTATGACAATCCACATTGTCATGCTAGTTCATTTTCAATTGTCTTGCTGATTTAAGACTGTTTTTAATCCAATTAAACTTCTAAAAATTCTTAATATTAATTCTGAATTAATTAATCAATTAATTCAATTAATAAATAAATTAATCTTTGCAGATATAATTTATTTTCTTAATTAAATTATATGACTTAATTAATTAATAGAGAATTAATACTAATCCTGAGCAGCAACCATTCTTCTGAAAATCTTCTGAAAATCACTGAAAATTATGAATCAATTCCACCACTTCAATGTTGACACTCGATGTACTGTCTGGTTCATGAGTGACTAACTTCCGTGACGTTTCTTCATGTCTTGACTTTGATAATTGATTTTCTTCAGATTAAATCCTTGTAATTCTTTGATACCCTGACGAGATCTCTGTCACTTGATTAAATCCACAATCTTGATTTGAATCACTGAGGCTTGATCAATTTCTTGAACTTCTTCTAGTGAATTAACTCCTCAAGTCTGTAGATGAACCTTGTTTCTGAATCCTTTGACAAATGTTACTTTGCGAGATCTCTTTGACGGTAGATCCACTATTTACTTATTACATTCTTATTAGAGTTGAGTTAAATCCTCGAATATACAAATAGGCTATTACATATGCCTTACAATCTCTCCCTATTTGTTTGTTAGACAATAACACACAAATACCTAGAGGATAACTCAACTAACAAATAAGAAAAAGTTATAAACAGAAATGCAAAGTAAATAGTAGAAAACTTCTGGATGACATTTAACCTTTTCCAGATTCCAAGTAAATGTTCCTCTAGACTGAACATATCTTCCAGTAGTTCCATCTTCTTTTGTACAACCACATTTCCTGTTGAGAAGCACATATCTCTCTTGCTTCTCCCCCTATGAGAATCAACTGATTAAAGAAGATCACCTTCGTTTACCACATCTCCCGTATAATAGGATCCGCAGATTAAAACCAATGGTACTCCCCATTTAGAAAACAACTTCTCCCCTTATCAGAAAATCACCTTGTGTTTACCACCTCTCCCGTACAATAGGATCCGCAGATAAAAACAACAATGGTGTGGTGTAGTGTACATATGTAGGATCTTTTTCTTCCTCCCTGCTATATCTCCCCCTTAGTTGAGGAATCCTCCAAACTATTATTTAAGCTTTTATCTCCCCCTAGAGAAGGAATGTATGCCATCGTCTGAAGGAGTTCTCATATTTCACTTGGCTGGAAAAGAAATAACAAGTAGTTTCTCTTTCTTCCTCACTATGAGTGTGTGATTCTGTTTAGTGTACCTCACATGTGTTTCACTCTTCTCTTCACTTGTGTTTACACTCATTCTCACAAGTGTATCACTCTTCTCTCATAGCTCCAACATTCAGCTGTACCTGCAAGGAAAATCACCTTAGCCATCCTTAAGGAGGTCACAGGTGGTGCAATGGGAGTTCGCAAATCCCCATCCTTGTTAAACTCGTCAGATGAATCTGAGTCATAATCTACAAGTTGCTAGTTTCCCTTTTAGGGTTCCAGATTTGAATTCTGGGAAGGTAAACAATGATCCAACGAATTTAGCATAAAGATCAAAGTTCCCTTCTAATGTCTGTGAAGACATTTCCTTGTGACTCATCAGGTAATATCTGAATCATTGTCAACAAGTTGCCGATCTGCACCTATGTCAGATCCACTATTCGCAGATGCATCCAGGGGATTTAAGCCTGGGGAGGTAGACACTGACCACTGACATATGGCTTTTGGATCAGTATCCTCTCCTAACACCTGTAAAGCCAATTGGTCCATTAACGAACCTTGAACAATCGAATCTGACCTTAAAATGGTCGAAACTCTTATTTCCGTCAACTCATCCTGTGTGCGTGTAACCTTTCCTTGTGTATCAAGAATTGTTTATGTTTGAGGTGGTGACACTACATCGGATACCCTGGCCGACAGGCAAATTTCAATAGACGCACCCTGTTGAGAGAATGAATCTAGTAACTGTTTTTATGCCTTTTCAGCCATTACATCTTTTTGAGAAGATGTATGGGAGCTAGCAGTTGTCTCGGTTTAAACACTACTCATCTTTGTAGGAGACAGAGCTACTGGGTTGACTTCAGAACCTTCCTTATTTGGTGCACTAAGGCACTATCTCCCTCACGCTCATTCATACTTCATTTTAGTGGTAAGAGAGTGTTGGTTGGTTCTATTTTTGTGTTTGTCTTTACAGTCTGGGATAGAAGTTGTGGGTTTTCAACCTTATGACTGTCAATGAAAGAAAGCCATTGGAGACTGAACCTGTATCACAAAACATATGGCAATAGAGAGATAAAATGTACTTAAGATCTTTAAGGAATGAAAATTATACATTTAATCTTTTGAGAGAAATGATGTACACTAGTGATTTCAAAAGATTTTAATGAAATAAGAAATCACTAATGTAGAAAGAAGTTTGATTTTCTCCTAAAACTCACTACACATATAAAACAATATGTTTGTGCCTAGTGATAAGAGAGTTAATAATATGACGACTCTACTAGTTCATATTAAACTATAACTTCAGTTAGAGTGTCATACCATGTTCTTGACGATTGCTTGAGTAGTACACTAGTTCATACCAACTTGAAGTGAGATTATGAAGAAGAGATTGCATAGTCCAATAGATCTGCAGCTGCAAAGTCCATGAACTGTGGTGTACTGACTTCCTCTTTTGACTCACCAACTAGGAGTACACTTGTACACATCTTACTAGAGTCCAATTCCAAGTGTAATGTGCATCAAGTGTCTGATATGTCGTAATATTCTCAAGTCTCGTCACTGGTGCTATATGTTAGATACTGCTTCCTGATAATAACCTAGCACAATATACAAATTTTTAATGATAACATTACCAACTTACAAACAACCATATCCCTCAGATAAACCTTTGCTGTTATCTCCAAAGGTAACCAGTGGGCCAACTTTCTCAACCACATGTGATAGCAGGGCTCTATCTCCAGTCATATGTCTTGACGATCCACTGTCAAGAATCCACACTACCGGTTACACCTGTTTAATGTCCTGCACTACAAATGGATTAGACCTTCTTCGGAACCCAAACTTGGTTGGGCCCGGCATACTTATAGAATTGTCCTTTGTCATGCAAAACAACATTTTTAATTTTAATGGTCTCAACTTTCTCAATGACTGAACATTTGACCTTGTAAACAGCCTTAACAAATTTCTGTTTAGGCTTAGGCACAAATGTCTCCTTTCTAGCCTTAGAAGGACTAGCAGTCTTAGACCTATCATGCTTCTTATTATTCACATGCTGACGAGGAGTAGTCTTATCACTAGAAACATGCTTACCATTAAAATAAGCATACATCAAATTAAAAGCACAAGACATACAATTAGCAACACCACATGCTTTATGAGAGTGATTAACAGCAGGCAATTTACATTTTTGTTATCAAACTCATGTATGTCTGAGTTAGTCTCAGTTGCTTTCACAACTTTGACTGGAACTTTTGACACACTTGACTCAGAAACCACCTTCTCATTAGAATGATCTTCAACACGTATTTCTTCTTGAATAACAGAAGAGGTCGCATCAAATGGTTCAGCAATTGATGCTTTATAGAGGGGTTCATAAACACCCTTAAGCACATGTGGTACTTCCCTTCCTTTAGCATAGACATGAGGAGGGGAGTTTATGCCTAATTTTCCAATAGCAGCATTGTAATCATAACCTATTCCAGATGTTTGATTAATAGCTTGCTTACTGTAGAACTCTTTAGCCTTCGAACAAGAATTGAAGTAGGCTCTAATCTTAGTCTCAAGACCGGCGATCTTGTCTTTGAGAATAGTTTCGAGTTTTCTATAACAGTCAACTCTATTCTCTAGAAAAGATACTTGTTCTTTTAACTTGTCTTGATTAATGTGCACAAGTCTTAATTCATTGACCTCTTTCTCAAGGTCTTTGATCTGTACACTTAACAGTTCATTATCACGACGAGCACAATCTAAGTTACCTCCTAGATGATAAACTAATTCAGCATCAGTATATTTTACCTCTTTTCTTGACGATGAAGCTTTTTCATCAATAGCCATAAGAACAAGATTCCCTTCTTCTTCATCTTCACTATCAGTATCATCCCAGCTTCTTCCCTTTGCCAGATAAGCCCTTTCAGAGTTACTCTTCTGATTTGAATCATAAGAGTTCTTCCTTACTTGCTTTGGCTTCCTACATTTTGTGGCAAACTGTCCCAACTCATTGCAATTATAGCATCTAATGGTGCTTCGATCAATCATCCATGTTTTGTATCCACCACTGCTGGTGTTAGAGGATGAAGATCCACCTGTCTGGAATCTGTTGTAGTTGGACTTGTACTTGAACTTGGGATTTCTCTTGAATCTGACATTGGAGAATCTCTTGACAATTTGGGCCATTGACTCATCTTCCAATTGCTCCAGCTCTTCCAAGGAATAAAAATCATCACTGGATTAATTTGTAGTAGGAGGATCATATTCTGCTACTAACACATTTTCCTCAGCCTTGGAAAACTGTACCATTCTCTCTAACTGTTGAGATTGTTGTTGTTGTTGACCTTCAGCTACAAGAGCAGTAGATGTGCTGACCAGTCTATCTTTCCCGTAGACTTCCTTTTGCTGAATCTGCTCCAACTCATAGGTTTTTAACACACCATAGAGTCTTGATAAGTGGCATTTTATACCACTTAGAACATCTTAATATGGCTTAAATTGGTGCCTTGAAATCAAGTATTTTGTGTATTTGATGCGTTTTTCTAGTGTTTATGCATTTCAGGGTATTAGTTGCATTTCAGAGGAGTAATATGTAATCTGAGTTTCATGGGACTATTATATAAGTAGAATTGGAGACGTTTTCACGAGGTTGGATCGTGGTATTAAGCAAGGAGCAAAGGAGATAAGGAAGAAGACCGTTTTAGCACACAGCAACGAAGATGAAGCATACTTTCTTGTGATTCTTATTTCGTTGTAACGTTGGATGCTAGTTTTCTTACTTTGAACTTAATTACTCTTGTGACGTACTCCAATTTAATATAATTAGTTTAGTTATTATTTTCTTGTGTTTGTTTATCATGATTTCATATGAACCCATGATGACGATAAGTGCTATTATGGGCTAATCGTGATCATGGGGTCGCAACGGATTTACTATGGAATTCTTTAGTTAATTGTTTAATACTTTAGTGTGTGATGATTGTATGATATCTAGTATTGGTTGTGCGTATTCGTCTTATGTGCGTCGCGAACATATAAGATAGGGTGTTAATCTCTTGTGAAGCGACGGTGGATCTTGAGATTTAGAACTTGCCATGCTAGCATAGGTTCATGTATGATGTGCATGATTAGTGGGTAACTCTAACAGTTTTATTTGCCCTGTGTAATCAAAAGGAATAACTTGTGCTTAAATCGTTGTGTAGTCAATTTCTGTAGACATATAGGAACTCAACATAATTGATGCCTATTCAACTTCTATCTTAATTGTGGATGCTTGGTAGAATGGTATGAGTACAATGAAAGTTGGCTTTTATCAGTTTCGTGTTATTCTATTAATATCATCACTGTCACATGCTAAAGGTAATAACAATAACTATTGAAGGAAGTAGTAATGAAGTTGTGATCTCATGAGTGTTTTAATATTTTTAATTGAAGTGTTATTTAAGTGATAAACTAAGTAATTAATTATAGTTAATATTTAGTCAACAATTCTAAGTGTTAGTGTCTTAACATTAAGAAGTAATCATACGTTGGTGCGTGAGTTTAATTAAACAATAATTAGTCTGAGTCTCTGTGGGAACGAACTAGAAAGTATTCTATATTACTTGCGAACGCGTATACTTGCGTGAATATTAGAGCGTGTTTTCGCCCTAACAAGTTTTTGGCGCCGCTGCCGGGGACTCAGCGTATTTGTTTAGTTTATGTACTTACCATCATTGGTCATTAGGACTCAGTGATTAGGACGTAGTTGTTACTTATTATTTCTGGTTGTGTTTCAGGTACTTAAGCGAGCGTTTATGCAAACTCGTTCTCATACTCGCAAGAGGACTTTAGATACAGCTGAGGAGACAGACGAAGTTCTTGATATACCGGAGAAGATAGATTTTGAATATTCGGATTCAGGAACTGAGCAGAAAGAACCAGTAATCATGGGTGATCGTATTGTTCAGGCTGATCCAGCTCTTATGGACTTTTCTCGGCCTAAAATTGATGACATTCAGTCAAGCATTCTTCATCCGGCTATTCAAGCTAACACCTTTGAAATCAAGCTGGGCACTATTCAGATGGTGCAGAATTCTGTTTCTTTTGGAGGAGCTGCAACTGAAGACCCCAACATGCACATAAGGAATTTTGTCGAGATCTGCAGCACTTTTAAGTATAATGGCATGACTGATGAGGCTATCAAGCTGAGGCTTTTCCCATTCTCACTGAGGGACAAAGCTAAGGACTGGTTACATTCTGAACCAGCTGGGTCCATCACTACTTGGCAAGATCTTGCACAAAAGTTTCTGGTGAAGTTTTGTCCGATGGCAAGGACTGCTGCTATGAGGAGTGCTCTTACTCAGTTTGCGCAGCAACCTACAGAATCTATGTGCGAATCTTGGGAACGCTACAAGGAAATGTTGAGGAAGTGTCCAGATCATGGAATGCCCAATTGGATGGTGATCACTGGTTTCTATAATGGTTTGGGGGCCCAATCTCGGCCCATGCTCAATACAGCAGCTGGAGGCGCCTTATGGGCTAAAAGCTATTCTGAGGCTTATAATCTTATCGAGACTATGGCTGCAAATGAGCATCAAAACCCAACTCAGAGGATGATGCCTGGGAAGGTAGCAGGTATTCTGGAAGTCGATGCAGCCACCGCTATTGCAGCGCAGCTCCAGGCGCTGGCGATGAAGGTTGATTTTCTAGCTACATATGGAGTTAATCAAATAGCTATGGTTTGTGAGCTTTGTGCAGGTTCTCATGCTACGGATCAGTGTTCTCTTGTCAACGAATCTGTTCAGTATATGAATAATTATCAGCGACAATAGCAGCCTATGCCAGCTACTTATCATCCTAACAACAGAAATCATCCAAAATTCAGCTGGGGTAATAATCAGAATGCTATTCAGCCACCATATCAGCAAGGTGTGAGTAAACAGTTTAATCCACCTGGATTCCAGCAACCACAGCAGTATGCTCAAAGGCAATCATACCCTCAACAGGGAAGTGCAGCTGCACCTACTAGTGCTGATTTTGAGGAACTTAAGCTGTTATGCAAGAGTCAGGCGGTTTCTATCAAGACCTTGGAAAATCAAATAAGTCAAATAGCCAATGCAGTGCTCAATCGTCAACCTGGAACACTCCCTAGTGACACGGAAGTACCAGGCATGAAGGAAGCTAAAGAGCAAGTCAAGGCTATTACCTTAAGGTCTGGGAAAGTTGCTGATGCTGAAAAGCCAAAAGAAGGAGAAGCTAAAATTAGAGATGAAGAAGCTAAGTAAAAGGAGAAAGCGGCAGAACCAAGGAAGACTACTGTTGAACACACTCTGCCTGAGGGTAATACAGGGGAGAAACAGCTCTATCATCCACCATCTTTTCCTAAGAGATTGCAGCAACAAAAGCTGGATAGACAGTTCGGTAAGTTTCTGGAGGTGTTCAAGAAACTTCACATCAATATACCTTTCGCTGAGGCTCTAGAGCAAATGCCTAGTTATGTGAAGTTTATGAAGAGTATTCTTTCAAGGAAGGTGAAACTGGATGACCTTGAGACCGTTGCTCTCACGGAAGAATGCAGCGTTGTTCTGCAGCAAAAGTTACCTCCAAAGCTTGAAGATCCAGGTAGCTTCACCATTCCTTGCACCATTGGCAAGTTGACTTTTGACAAGTGCCTTTGTGATTTGGGAGCAAGCATCAATCTGATGCCGTTGTCGATCTTTAAAAAATTAGATTTGCCTGATCCAAAACCCATATACATGTCTTTACAATTGGCTGATCGTTCTATTACTTACCCAAGGGGCATAGTGGAGGATGTGCTAGTCAAGGTGGATAAGCTCTTCTTTCCTGCAGATTTTGTTATTCTGGATTTTGAGGAAAATAAGAAGATTCCCATAATTTTGGGAAGACATTTCTTGGCTACTAGTCGTACCTTGATAGATGTGCAGAAAGGTGAACTTACTATGCGGGTACAAGATCAGGATGTGACCTTCAACGTGTTCAAGGCAATGAAATTCCCTACAGAAGATGAGGAGTGCTTAAAAGTGGATGTGATTGATTCTGCGGTTACTTCAGAACTCGATCGCATGCTAATGTCTGATGCTTTGGAAAAGGCCTTAGTGGGGATTTTGATAGTGATGATGAAGATGGCAATGAGTAATTACAATATCTGAATGCTTCTCCCTGGAAGCGAAAGCTGGACATGCCGTTTGAATCTCTTGGTACTTCTGACCTCAAGAATGCTGAAGGAAAACTCAAACCATCAATAGAGGAAGCACCTACCTTGGAGCTCAAGCCACTACCTGAACACTTGAGGTATGCTTTTTTAGGTGATGCATCTACTTTACCTGTTATTATTACATCTGACCTTTCAGGTAGTGAGGAAAACAAACTCTTAAGGATTTTGAGAGAATTCAAATCAGCTATTGGATGGACCATAGCAGACATCAAAGGGATCAGCCCTTCATATTGTATGCATAAAATTCTGCTAGAGGAAGGTAGTAAGCCGACTGTTGAACAGCAGCGCAGACTTAATCCTATCATGAAGGAGGCAGTGAAGAAAGAAATTCTGAAATGGCTCGATGCAGGCATCATTTATCCTATTTTTGACAGTTCTTGGGTGAGCCCCGTACAATGTGTGCCTAAGAAAGGAGGTATCACTGTGGTAGCAAATGAGAAGAATGAGCTCATCCCCACTCGAACAGTTACAGGATGGAGAGTATGCATGGATTATCGAAAGTTGAACAAAGCCACGAGGAAGGATCATTTCCCTCTTCTTTTCATTGATCAGATGCTTGACAGGTTGGCTGGTCATGAGTATTATTGTCTTCTGGATGGCTATTCAGGGTATAATCAGATTTTTATTGCACCAGAGGATTAGGAAAAGACTACCTTCACTTGTCCATTTGGCACGTTTGCTTTTCGTAGAGTTTTGTTTGGGTTATGTATAATGTCGAGGTGTTCATGGACGACTTCTCCGTCTTTGGACATTCGTATGATGAATGTTTGAATAATCTTCATGCCGTACTCAAAAGGTGCGTGGAAACTAATTTGGTGCTCAATTGGGAGAAATGTCATTTTATGGTGTGTGAAGGCATTATTCTTGGGCATAAGGTCTCTAGCAAGGGTCTGGAGGTGGACAAGGCCAAGGTGGGAGTCATTGAAAATCTTCCACCACCTATTTCTGTGAAGGGAATCCATAGTTTTCTTGGTCATGCGGGTTTTTATCGGCGATTCATCAAGGACTTTTCGAAGATATCTAAGCCGTTGTGCAATTTGCTTGAGAAAGATGTGCCTTTCAAATTTGATGATGAATGTTTGGCGGCATTCGAGACTCTCAAGAAGAGTTTGATCACTGCACCAGTTATTACAGCACCAGATTGGACAGAGCCGTTTGAGATGATGTGTGATGCGAGTGATTATGCGGTAGGTGCAGTTCTGGGGCAGCGCAAGAATAATCTCTTTCATGTGGTCTACTATGCGAGTAAGACCTTAAATGGGGCCCAAATGAACTACACCACTACGGAGAAGGAGCTCTTGGCTATAGTCTTTGGTTTTGAGAAATTTCGATCTTATTTGCTTGGGACTAAAGTGACAGTATTCACTGATCATGCGGCCATTCACTATTTGGTTTCCAAGAAGGATTCGAAGCCGAGACTCATTCGTTGGGTGCTCTTACTTCAGGAATTTGAGTTAGAGATCAAGGATCGAAAAGGTACTGAGAATCAAGTAGCTGACCATCTCTCTAGGTTGGAGAATCCCGAGTCTACTTCACAAGATAGGATATTAATCAATGAATCTTTTCCGGATGAGCAGTTGTTCGCAGTTCAGGAGGAAGAGCCATGGTTTGCAGATATTATAAACTATCTTGTCAGTAATATAATGCCTCCTAATTTGACCTCAGCTCAAAAGAAGAAGTTTCTGCATGAGGTGAAGTGGTATATGTAGGATGAACCATATTTGTTTAGACAGGGAGCTGACCGGATCATCAGGAGATGTATCCCGTTCTGTGAGACGGAGGGGATATTACGAGACTGCCACTCCACAGTTTATGGTGGACATTATGGTGGTGAGAAGACGGCAGCTCGTATTCTGCAAGCAGGTTTTTTCTGGCCTACTTTGTTTAAGGATGCTCATCAGTTTGTTTTAAGGTGTGATCGTTGCCAAAGAGTGGGAAATTTGATGAGAAAGGATGAGATGCCGTTAAATGTGATGCTTGAATTCGAGGTCTTTGATGTTTGGGGAATCGATTTCATGGGGCCTTTTGTCTCATCCTGCAATAATCAGTACATCTTGCTGGTAGTTGATTATATCTTAAAATGGGTAGAAGTCAAAGCTCTACTGACAAATGATGCAAAGGCAGTGCTGAATTTTCTTCATAAGCAGATTTTCACAAGGTTTGGAACACCTCGGGTAATCATAAGTGATGAAGGGTCGCATTTCTGCAACCATAAGTTCACTTCTATGATGCAGCATTATAAGGTGAATCATCGAGTTGCTACTGCTTAACATCCGCAAACAAATGGTCAAGCATAAGTGTCTAACAGAGAGATCAAGCGCATTCTAGAGAAGGTTGTTTGTCCGTCAAGGAAGGATTGGTCCTTAAAGCTCGATGAAGCTGTTTGGGCTTACAGAACAGCATACAAAACTCCACTTGGTATGTCCCCATTTCAGTTGGTGTACGGTAAGGGATGTCATTTACCTGCGGAGCTTGAGCATAAGGCCTACTGGGCGTTGAAAAAGTTGAACCTGGATTTAGATGCAGCTGGTAAGAAAAGAATGCTTCAGCTTAATGAACTTTATGAATTCCGACTTCAAGCGTACGAGAATAACAAAATGTACAAGGAAAAGGTGAAGAGGTGGCACGATAGGAAGCTACATCCTAAGTTATTCGTACCGGGGCAACAAGTTCTCTTATTCAACTCTCGTCTCCGACTTTTTCCTGGGAAGTTGAAATCAAGGTGGTCTGGACATTTTATTGTCAAAACTGTGTTTCCACATGGAGCGGTGGAAATTTTTAAGAATGATCCGGACCAAACATTCAAGGTTAATGGTCAGCGGTTGAAGCACTACTATGGGGACATGGCAAACCGAGAAGTGGTTAGTGCCATTTTATTGACTACTTGAGAAAGGTACGCAACGTCAAGCTAATGACAAAAAAGAAGCGTTGCGTGGGAGGCAACCCATGATTTGTTATTACAGGAACCCTTAGAAGTTAATAACCTATCCAAAAACACAAAAAAATTAGAAAAACGGGACTGGAGATTTTTTTTTCCAGTGACCCCCTGAGCGCCCGCTCAGCTCTGCTGAGCGACCGCTCAGGGGTCAACTGCCAGAATTTTTTTAAGTTCAGAAAAAAACAAAAAAAAAATCAGAAAATTAAAAAACCCAAACACAGCCCATAAACCCATGACTTCTTTTCCTAATACCCCATGATTTCATCCCTCAACCCCACTCCTAATCTAATTTTAACCTAATCCACACCCTATATATACATACACCTATCCTACATATCTCCCACAAACTTTCTACACTCAAACTCTCTCCCAAACACAAAAACTCAGTTCTTAACACTTTTATTCAAGATTCAATGGCACCCAAGAGAGCACGAACTATTGATAACAGCAGCACAGTCCCTACTGCTGATTCATCGAGGGGTACTGCTGTAAGGCCTCAGTTGAATGACAGAGCTGTGGAGGAGGAGTACACTAGGCTTTTGGGGAAGCCGATTCTGAAGGAGAGAGGGTTTTTACCATCGGGGAGGGATGGTGAGTTGCTACCTATGATTGCAGAGAAGGGGTGGATAGCTTTTTGTGAGTCGCCCGAAGCAGTGTCGATGAGCGTGGTTCGCGAGTTCTATGCGAACGCGAAGGCCGAGAAGAATGGGTTTTCTGTGGTCCGAGGGCTGACGGTTGATTATCACCCAGTGGCGATTCGCCGTGTGATTAGGCAGCGAGAGAGGAAGCCCGAGGAGGAGAACTGGAATGAGAAGACTGCTGAGGATTTCGACTTGGATTTGATTTGTGCTACTCTCTGTAGGCCGGGCACAGTTTGGACCTTCAAGACTGGCACTAATGAGTATCGTCACTTCCCGGCGATCACTATGAACAGGTATGCCCGTGCATGGAATGCATTTATTTGTGCTAATATTTTGCCTTCTTCGCATGCACACGAGGTCACAGTTGAGAGAGCACAGTTGTTGTGGGGAATTCTTAATAAGGAGTACTATGTGGACCTTGGTGAGTTTATCTACCAAGGAATTCTGAAGTTTTTGAGGGGAGCTAAGCATATGAACATCCCTTATGCATCCACGGTCATGAAGCTTTGCCGAGCAGTGGGAGTGAACTGGCCGGCTCATGAGCAGTTGCAGTTGCCGGCCGCTCCAATTGATTCTGGGACTCTGAATGGGATGCAGGAGTGGACCGGTGGTGAGCCCGAGGAGCATGGGCTGGGTTATCGTCTTCCAGGAGGGCGTCCAACACGAGGTGATACTATGGCTAGGCCTAGGCGTGATGAGGCTGGTTCTTCGAGAGCTCAGGAGGGTGCTGGGATGGATGATACCCAGTATAGGAGGCTTTCACGGCGGATGGATGCCATGTACGAGACACAGAGCAGGTTTACTCAGGAGCTCACCCTTGCATTAGGGATTGCTTTTCGGGGCCTTGGAGCCGATATCCAGTGGCCAGTTTTTGGTGAGGACTCTGCATACCCGCCGCCTGATACTCCACCCACTGAGGGTGATGATGATGACTCCGAGTAGGTATACCCTGTGTTCCTTTCTACTACCTTCACTGGGGACAGTGAAGATTTTAAGTTTGGGGGTGGTAGTTGAGGAATATTTTGTGTGTGTCATATAGTTGCATATTCATGATAGTTTAGTTCATATAATTGCATATTCATGCCATATAGTTTTTTTTATAGCTTTATTTTTTTATCATGTCATATAGCTCATGCATATACCATGATCCCTTTTGCGATGATTTATCGACTGAATTGTGATATTGATGCGCGTGTAGTGATAGCATTAAAGTGATATTGAGTCATGTAGGTTGATATGCATGCTAGAAGCACTTGTATTTTCACTAAGTCTTAGAGAATGCTTAAGGGCTAGATTGTTGTTATGATCTGATTATTTTTTAGGTTAATCTATTTATTATGCTTAGAATTCGATAATAGGTTCTTAGTGATAAAGGCATGAAAAAGAAAAAAATGGAGTAAAAATGGAATTTGTTGCTAGTTGTGGCTAGGCGTCAAATGGCTAGTAGCCGGCTCGCATGTTATGCGAGTAGTCTAGGGTTGAGCGAGATGGAGCGAAACGTACTTGCTCAGAAATTTTGAAAAAAAAAAAAGAAAAGAAAAAAATTGTGGTGTTTATGCATAATTGATCACGAGTGGGCTCTTTTGGTATTCGAGTTATTAAGTTCTTAGGGGACTTTGTGCCTAGTGAACTAAGGCTTTTAGAGTCTGGGATCCGTTAACCTAACGCTCGCTACATGGATACCATTGTATAAGTCTTTTGTGGACCTCACTCATTGCACGGTCAAATAAGCATTGTTGTCGTGAATAAAAAACATGATTCCGTAATAAGCTCCAGAATTCTTGTAGTGTTATATGTCACTTTGTGCCTAGAATTTTTATTCTTTGTATAATCATGTGATTGCCTTGATGATAGTTGAGTCATAATAACTGGTCTAGTTCCGAAGCATATATGTTAAGCATCTGCACACACCATGTTTCTGGCTGTATGTTCGTTTGCATGAGTTTATTGATCTTTAGTCGCCTAACTGCATTTGTTGAGATGTTGCAATTTGGTTGGTTTGTTCGTAGTAAGGGGGATCGCTGCATTTTCATATAGATTGCATTCATGCATTTTTTTAATTTGTTTTTGAGTCTGTGACGCTTGAGGACAATCATCGATTTAAGTTTGGGGGTGTGATAAGTGGCATTTTATACCACTTAGAACATCTTAAAATGGCTTAAATTGGTGCCTTGAAATCAAGTATTTTGTGTATTTAATGCGTTTTTCTAGTGTTTATGCATTTCAGGGTATTAGTTGCATTTCGGAGGAGTAATCATCAAGAATAAGCCTTGGCATGTGTTCACCATTGCGAGAGGAAAGAAAGGGGCAGATTATGGTAAAGAAACGGAGCAAACTCAGGAAAAATCCAGTAGGGTCCTGAGCGCCCGCTCAGCTATGCTGAGCGGCCGCGCAGAAAGCTGAGCGCCCGCTCAGCTATGCTGAGCGGCCGCACAGCTATGCTGAGCGGCCGCACAGGGTCGGGAAATTAAATAATTATTTTTAGACTTCTACTTCTTTTTAGCTTCCAACTTCTATGTAATCTGAGTTTTATGGGACTATTATATAAGTAGAATTGGAGACGTTTTCACGAGGTTGGATCGTGGTATTAAGCAAGGAGCAAAGGAGATAAGGAAGAAGACCGTTTTAGCACACAGCAACGAAGAGGAAGCATACTTTCTTGTGATTCTTATTTCGTTGTAACGTTGGATGCTAGTTTTCTTACTTTGAACTTAATTACTCTTGTGACGTACTCTAATTTAATATAATTAGTTTAGTTATTATTTTCTTGTGTTTATTTATCATGATTTCATATGAACCCATGATGACGATAAGTGCTATTATGGGCTAATCGTGATCATGGGGTGGCAACGGATTTACTATGGAATTCTTTAGTTAATTGTTTAATATTTTTAGTGTGTGATGATTGTATGATATCTAGTATTGGTTGTGCGTATTCATCTTATGTACGTCGCG
Organism: Apium graveolens; assembly: GCF_009905375.1. NCBI lineage: Eukaryota > Viridiplantae > Streptophyta > Magnoliopsida > Apiales > Apiaceae > Apium > Apium graveolens. The sequence goes on from NC_133652.1 coordinate 176,356,335, forward strand.
AACATATAAGATAGGGTGTTAATCTCTTGTGAAGCGACGGTGGATCTTGAGATTTAGAACTTGCCATGCTAGCATAGGTTCATGTATGATGTGCATGATTAGTGGGTAACTCTAACAGTTTTATTTTCCCTGTGTAATCAAAAGGAATAACTTGTGCTTAAATCATTGTGTTGTCAATTTCTGTAGACATATAGGAACTCAACATAATTGATGCCTATTCAACTTCTATCTTAATTGTGGATGCTTGGTAGAATGGTATGAGTACAATGAAAGTTGGCTTTTATCAGTTTCGTGTTATTCGATTAATATCATCACTGTCACATGCTAAAGGTAATAACAATAACTATTGAAGGAAGTAGTAATGAAGTTGTGATCTCATGAGTGTTTTAATATTGTTAATTGAAGTGTTATTTAAGTGATAAACTAAATAATTAATTATAATTAATATTTACTCAACAATTCTAAGTGTTAGTGTCTTAACATTGAGAAGTAATCATACGTTGGTGCGTGAGTTTAATTAAACAATAATTAGTCTGAGTCTCTGTGGGAACGAACTAGAAAGTATTCTATATTACTTGCGAACGCGTATACTTGCGTGAATATTAGCGCGTGTTTTCGCCCTAACAAGTCTATCCAAAGAAATCTCACTCAGATCTCTAGCTTCTCTAATGGCAGTGATTCTATGTTCAAGATGAGTTGGCAGTGTTAAAAGGAACTTTTTGTTGACCTCCCTGATTGAATAATATTTTCCATTTATGTTCAGGTTGTTGATCAAGGCATTGTACCTCTCAAACACTTCAGTAATTCCTTCTCCTGGATTGGATTTAAAATGTTCATACTCAGAGGTTAAGATCTCCAACTTGTTCTCCCTAACTTCCTGTGTGCCTTCATTAATCACCTCAATAGTTTCCCACATGTGTTTGGAATTTTTACAGTTCATCACATGTCTGTTCATCAAGGGATCAAGGGAATCAATTAATATTAATTGAAGGCTGGCATCCAAGGTGGCTTCTTCTTTTTCAGCAGGAGAAAAATCCTCAGGCTCTTTTGGATAGGTTCTAGCTTTGGTAATCACAACATCATCTACTATCACCTCTGGTTCAATAACCATTGGAGTTGTTGGACCCTTCTTTAACAAGTTCAAATATTTGGGATTTACAACTTGTAAAAACAAGAGCATATTCTTCTTCCACATGATATAATTTTCTTTATCAAATAGTGGAATTTTAACGGTTCCAACTTTTTGTGAAGTCATTATGAATTTTTGAATAAATAAAAAATTCAAGGAGTTGAAAAATCACAAAAGTCTAGGATCTTGATTTGTTCGTTAATCAGAAGGCTCTGATACCAATTGTTAGGTCCCAATGTGTTTGTAAAAGGGGGTGTTGAATACAAACAGTACCGAATAATCGAATTAAATGCGAAATAAAAATGTGAAACAAAATTCAAGTTAAATAAGAATATTATTAAACTTGAAAGGTGTTACAACAACTGTATCGATTACAAGGAATTAATCTCAAATTAATTATCACAAATCTAGAATAAATTCGACATGAACTTTTTCTATTTTTGTAATAAAAAGATTCAAATGCTAAACGCAATTTGAGATTAAGTTCTAGGGATTTTGATCCGCTAGATAGTTACACAAGAACAAGATAAAGATTTCTAGTGGTTTGGATTTAACTTTACAAACTAGAAATTATGATCTTGAAGTTTGCAGATGAAGGATAAAATATTTCTTCTGCGGCTGCTCTGTTTTTGTTGACTTGTGTTCTGTATGGATGATAATGAATGTATACTGCTTCTGTTCTTTTTAAATCAATCAACAGACTCTCATTGAACTGGCAAGACAATCCTGAGCTCAGCAAGACAATCGGTAGGACTATTGATTGTACTAGCAAGACAATCTGATTGAACTACAATGACTTTCGGCATGACAATCAGTTGAACTAGCAAGACAATCTCCTTCCCAGTAGAACTTTCGGTATGACTATTGAAATGACTTGGCATGACAATCGGTATGACAATCCAGATTGTCATGCTAGTGTATTTTCAATTGTCTTGCTGATTTAAGACTGTTTTTAATCCAATTAAACTTCTGAAAATTCTTAATATTAATTCTGAATTAATTAATCAATTAATTCAATTAATAAATAAATTAATCTTTACAGATATAATTTATTTTCTTAATTAAATTATATGACTTAATTAATTAATAGAGAATTAATACTAATCCTGAGCAGCAACCATTCTTCTGAAAATCTTCTGAAAATCACTGAAAATTATGAATCAATTCCACCACTTCAATGTTGACACTCGATGTACTGTCTGGTTCATGAGTGACTAACTTCCGTGACGTTTCTTCATGTCTTGACTTTGATAATTGATTTTCTTTAGATTAAATCCTTGTAATTCTTTGATACCCTAACGAGATCTCTGTCACTTGATTAAATCCACAATCTTGATTTGAATCATTGAGGCTTGATCAATTTCTTGAACTTCTTCCAGTGAATTAACTCCTCAAGTTTGTAGATGAACCTTGTTTCCGAATCCTTTGACAGATGTTACTTTTCGAGATCTCTTTGACGGTAGATCCACTATTTACTTATTATATTCTTATTTGAGTTGAGTTAAATTTTCGAATATACAAATAGGCTATTACATATGCCTTACAAGAAGAAATATGCAGACCTAGCCCGAAAGGACAAGGAATATGAAGTAGGGGACTTAGTACTGCTAAAAGTATCCCCTTGGAAGGGATTAATGAGGTTCAGAAAGAAAGGGAAACTAAGCCCAAGATACATTGGACCTTTTGAGATACTAAGACGGATTGGGAAGTTGGCTTACGAGCTAGCCTTATCCCCGAACCTACAACAAGTTCATAATGTGTTCCATGTGTCAATGCTAAGGAAGTATCATCGGGATGCCAGACACATAATGGAGTACGAGCAGGTGGATATGCAACCAGATCTGACTTACGTGGAGAAACCAGTAAAGATTATGGATAAGAAGGAGCAGGTGCTTCAGAACAAAGTGATCAAGCTAGTCAGAGTGCTATGGCAGAATCATAATGTGGAAGAATCAACTTGGGAACTAGAGAGCGCAATGCTAGAAAAGTACCCCCATTTGTTTTCTATTTGATTCTGGGACGGAATCCTTTTAAGGAGGGGAGACTGTAATAACCCCAAAATTTCTAACTTTTTTGTAACCCTTATGAATAGTGTTTTGCTGATTATGCTGAATAAGAAAATTTTTCATGGCACACCTTGTAGAGGTTCTTCTATTGTTATTCTGAGATCTTATTAGTACTCTATATGGTATATAAGTGTATGTAAAGATCGTTAGAATCCAAATTCGAACACTTTGATTTTTCCCGAAAATCCACCAGATACCGAAAGAATTGAGTATAAGGTAACATGATAAAAAGGATTTAAATTCAAGGATTATAAGAGAGGATCATAAAAGGAATATAATGTATTGAGAAAGGTTAAGGAAACCCAAATAATAAGATCCCGGGTATGATCCCTCAAATGATAAACGAGAACGAAAGTTAAGCGAACCGTATAACAGATCAGCGGTCATTAGCCAAGTAATTAGGAGTTAATCAAAGAGGTTAATGATGATGATGTCATCACACCAACAAGAAGAGGACAAGTGTGGGAAGATGACATAGGAAAATGACATAAGCATGACCAAAGGGAAGGAAGTGTTGGTTGATTATAAACCACACAAAATTTACCATGGTTAAAAGGAAATTAAGCAAACAAAAGGCAAAAAAACCAACAAAACAATTCATAACACAAAAACACATTTTGACTTCACCTTTTTCGAAAAGAGCTCTCGGCTTCATCTCCATTTCAAAGAAAGAAAAACTCAAATTCAAGTTCCAAGCCTTTTTAATTAGTGAGGTAATTATCTAAGGTTCCTTGTACATAGATATAGATATCCTATAAGTTTAAGCTTCAAATTCCTTCACAATCTCTTCCTATAATTCATGGAAGAAGAGAGTGAATAGTGTTTTTCAAGACTTGAAATTTTGATCTTGTGTTTTTGTTTAGATAAAGCTTTAGTAAGGATTTTCCAAGGTTGTTTCAAGCTCATTACTTACTCCTACTCACAAGGAAGGTATAATCTCTTAAACTAGCATTGTTATTGAATGTTAAGAGCTTATTATGAGTAGTATAGTTCATGAGAGGCATGATTATTGAATATGTGGCGCCCTCCAAACCCGGGTCAGAAGTTTGGGGTCCACACACACCTTAATTATAACCTGCTTATAACAATAATAAAGATAATAATAATATATGCAGTGACCCTACTTACCAACCACCACGGACCGCAACAGGTTAAAGTATGCACACAAGCCAAACACGCTAATATATTACAAACCGTTCAAATCCCAACTATTTCAAACTCAAATTGAGTATTAAACATTATTACAAACTTTTACAAACTTAAATTATCCCAAAAGAAGCCTACTAGCTCAGCTTTCTCAACCTGAACCCCTAGCTCTCGCGCCGGACTGGGGATCCTCGCTACCAACTGGTTCCTTTTTAACTGGAAAGAATATAAACAACATCGCACAAATGAGCTAACTAGCTCAGCAAGTCACAATGACAAAACTGAGAATAATGATCATCAGGTGAATATGATTATGATATCAAGTGAACATTGGATTATGATTTAGAATTGGATATTATACTTTTAATTTAAAAACCAAGGTTAGGCTGCTGATCAGTTACGCACTAACCCCGAGCAAGGCACACAGCATTGCTCTAACTACTGGATCTAAGGCACACATTGGCCTAACTTGACCATTATATGGTCTGACCACGAATCTGGTCCACAATTTTATAAAAACAATCCAATTCTAACATAATAAAAGAATATGCAATAATAAACAATAACCGAAATCATTAACAACAATAAATGTCTAACAATGAAAGGGTTTCAATCCTTGTAAGGATCAATAAGGCAATTTAAAAGCTTGGATGCTGGGTAATGAAAGAATTGGATAACAAAGGAATCAACATTTCAGGGTTTCAAAGATTTGGGCTTTCAAAGCATAGGATACAATGATTGAATGTACAAGTAATTCAGTTCAGTGTTTGGGATTTTGTTTACATGTATTTGTGGAGTAATATCGTATACTTGAGATTTGTGTTTAGGTATACAACAATCAATGGTCTAGAAAGAATAAGGTTTATGGCTCAAGAATAATAACTGGAATCAGAGTTTAGGTTTCAGTGCTTCAAAGCACTTGCAGTATCAATCTGACTATCAAATACTACAATATCTCGAGAAAGTTCAGAACACTTGCCTGATATTAGCTTACTACACTGCACTCGCTTCCAATCACAAGCGTCTTACTCTACAACTATCTGTTTCCCTTTCCTACGTCTTGCCTCTTCTGCTCACATATCATAAGCATCTATCAATAATTTACTCATTGAATTCTATTCAACACATACTTCTATCTACACTTCATTTTACCCAAATCCGATTAACGGATTGAAAGTTATGCGATAATCAAGTAAACACCGAATATATAGACCGATAGTCAATTAACAAGTCACATATAGCACATAATACATCACGTAATCAATGATATATCATTTATAAAGAAGTCTCGGGTCATAAATAGGCTTTCTGGTATTTAAAATGATTTTTAAAACATTTTTCGGAATTAAAACGGGTCGTTGGATCAATTTCGGGTTAATAAACAGGGTTCGGTTGGCCAATTCTGGCTCCGAAATAATTTTAGAATAATTATCGAGCCTTGGAAATAATTTAGAATAATATTTTAAAGCTCGACACTATTTTTCAGAATTTTTAAATCATTTTTAAATAATTAAATCTAATTAAATAATTAATTAAAATCAATTAATAATTAATTAAATCAATTAATAATTAATTAAATCAATTAATCAATTAATTTTCGAATTAATTGACCAATTAATCAATTAGAAATTAACTGAAATTAATTAACTAATTAATTTAGATTTATTTGTGAATTAAAAATAATTTTCAGAATTAAAATACTAATTTTTAGAATTTTCAGAAATTAAAAATGAATTTTTATAATAAAAATAAATAGGAAATATGATTTTTAAACATTTTTAAAACAGAAATCCAATTTTTGCAAAGTCTAGAAACTACAGGGACCAAACTGCATCGTTTTCAAAATTGCAGGGACCAAACTGCAATTTTGCAGTCCAGTCGCCGGAAAAAGTCGGGGATGGCCGGAGAACACGTTCTCGGCGTCCTCACCCCACCAACACCTCCAGATCACATCTACAGGTTACCAGGAACACAACCATGCAATCAATTCATCCCAACAATCCCTGAGTTGGCCGGAATTTGGCAGTGAAATTTTCCAGTTTCCGGCGAACATCGGAAAACTTCAAAACACAACTCCCTTCTCTACAGACCTCGTTGGTTCATGAAACTAATACGACTAGATTGCAAATTTCACAGAGAACACAACCCACTATAACACAACATCAATCTATCACATAATAAGAAACCCCCAAATTTCAATTAAAAACACTCATACGGGTTATAAACCCTAATTTTAAAATTCGAAAATCAAACTCAATTTTGAACATGTTATTGAACTCCAAATCAGACGTATGACATATGAAAATCATCAGGAAAACAATCTCTACAACATGCAATCATCAAATCATACAAACAATCATCCGAACAAAAATTCATATTTTTAATAAAATAAATTCGAAAATAAATAAATTTTTAGAAAAATAACCTTGATTTCTGCAGGTGTATGGATTACAGAATCTGGTAGAGCTCTTCAAGACCTTCAGATTAGTTACTCGAGCTTTCCAAACCGAATTCAATAACACCTCCAAATGCTTGTTTGATTCTTAGAACAGTTTTAGGAAATTAGGGTTTTTCTCTGAAAATTATATAATTATCTGTCTGCAAATGATTTTGATACGAAATAAAATACGGTAAAAGGCTATTTATAATTACGGAAAATTAGGATCCCGTTGGATCATTCCGGATATAAAACGATACGTTTATTTGTAAAAACTGATCCAAACGGTATCGGTTTTCGGGATAATTATCCAAATCAGTACAATTTGTACTGCGGTCTTGGTCTCAGCGCCTGGTTACACGTATTATGAAGTGATAATTGTGATAGTTTAATAAAAAGCTCCCGTTTATCGAAAATACGAGTTTTATTGATTTACCGGAACGAATATTGTATCGAATATGTTGCGCCGGGACCCGCGCAGGACAAACCGTACGCCGGATCGAAAAAGTCGAAACATGGAATATGCTCGGAATATTACAATTAGGTTAGGAAGGATTTCTCGGAAGAGTTTCGGGTTCCAAAAATGTAACAACGGTTGACGTCGGTTGGTTCCCGTTTTTATAAAATAGATTTTAATTACCCGGAAAAAGATTTTAGAAATTTCAGATGATTCTTATAAATCCATAAACCAACATAAAAATAATTAGGAAGATATGACAATTATCTATATTTTATTTTGGACATATAAAAATTAAAATACTCAATTAATATTATTTTTGAATATTCAAGTACAGATAACATTTAACAATTAGCTCACAGAATAGATACTGAACACACATAATAATTATATAATAGCAAAAATAATTACACGACATATCCCGGATATTACATCCTTCCCCCCTTAAAAGGATTCTGTCCTCAGAATTTCTAAGAAAACAAATGAGGGTACTTTTCTCTCATATCACTTTATAACTCCCAGGTTGACTCTTCAACATTTGGGTTTCTCCACAATACTCTTACTAATTTTACCACTTTATTTCTCAATACTTTCTCTCTTTCCTCTAGAATCTCTATCGGACTCTCTACATATGATAAATCTGCTTGAAGTTCTATTGTCTCATATTCTATTACATGCCTGGAGTCTGGATTATATTTTTTAAGCATTGATATGTGAAAAACATTGTGAATGTGCTCCATGTGCGGAGGTAACGCCAACTCGTAAGCTACTTTGCCAATACGCTTTAGGATTTCAAAAGGTCCGACATATCTTGGGTTTAGCTTCCCTTTCTTCCCAAACCTTGTTAGTCCTTTCCACGGTGATACTTTCAATAATACCAAGCTTCCTTCTTCAAATTCCATGTCTTTTCTTGACTGGTCTGCATATTTCCTTTGACGATCTTGTGCGGCTATTAATCTTTTCTGGATAATTTCAACAACTTCCTTTGTCTGCTGCACCAATTTGGGTCCGAGTATTTTGCGTTCTCCTACTTCATCCCAATATACTGGAGATCTACATTTGCGTCCATAAAGGGCTTCATAAGGTGGCATCCCAATGCTGGCATGATAACTGTTGTTATAAGAAAACTCTACCAGGGGTAAATGCTCGTCCCAACTTCCTTTGAAATCAATAGCACAAACACGTAGCATGTCCTCGATTGTCTGGATCGTTCTTTCACTTTGGCCATCCGTTTGGGGGTGATAGGCCGTACTCATATTCAATCTTGTTCCCAAACATTCTTGAAAACTCTTCCAGAATCTTGAATTAAACCTTGGATCTCTATCAGATACGATAGACACTGGAACTCCATGACGAACTATGATCTCTTTCAAGTACATATGAACTAACTTGTCGAGCAAAAATCTTTCATTTATAGGCAGAAAATGAGCTGACTTGGTAAGTCTATCTACTATAACCCAAATGGCATCATGATTAGCCCTTGTCCTTGGTAATCCAACTATGAAATCCATGGTAATATGTTCCCACTTCCACTCTGGAATCTCCAATGGCTGTAGCAATACGCTTGGTCTCTGATGCTCTGCTTTAACTCTCTGACATGTATAGCATTTACTAACCCATTCCGCAATTTCCCTCTTCATATCTGGCCACCAATAATTCTTCTTTAAATCTTTGTACATTTTGGTACTCCCTGGATGGATGGAATATCTTGAACTATGTGCCTCTTGTAAAATTTCATTTTTCAGCTCCGTCACTGGTGGAATCCAAATTCTTGAAGAAAACCTAAGAATACCTTGATCATCTTGTTGCATGCATAATTCCTCACCTACCAAACTATTTATATCTTGATCCATTACCTCTTTCTGGCATTTCTTTATTTTCTCCAATAACTCCGGTTGGAAAATCATACCGTACACTTTTGCTTCCTCAGGCTTGTAAATTCTAATCTCCAATTCCAATTTTGAAATTCTTTATATATCTCTTTAGGTACGGATAACACATTTAACCTTTCCTTCCAACTTAACGCATTTGCTACAATGTTCGCCTTACCGGGATGATAATTAATCGAGCAATCACAATCCTTGATCAATTCTAACCATCTCCTTTGTCTCATATAAAGTTCCTTCTGGGTAAATATATATTTCAAACTTTTGTGATCCATGAAAATCTCACATTTTTCTCCATACAAATAATGTCTCCAAATCTTCAAAGCGAAAACTATAGCTGCTAACTCCAAATCATGAGTAGGGTACTTCTGTTCGTATGGTTTCAATTGCCTTGACGCATACGCAATCACCTTGTCGTGCTGTATAAGAACACATCCTAATCCTTTGTAAGAAGCATCGCTATAAATTACGAAATTCCCTTGATCATCTGGAAGTGATAAAATAGGTGCTGTGATTAATCTCCGCTTCAATTCCTGAAAATTTTCTTCGCACTTGTCATTCCATATAAACTTTTCATTCTTTCGTGTAAGCTTTGTCAATGGTGTTGCAATTCTTGAGAAATTCTGAACGAATCGTCGATAATATCCTGCCAATACCAAGAAACTTCTTACCTCAGTGGGTGTTCTCGGTCTTTCCCAATTCGTAATTGCCTCGATCTTTGCCGGGTCCACTTTGATCCCTTCATTACTGACTATGTGTCCTAAGAACTGAACTTCATGTAGCCAAAACTCACACTTCGACAATTTAGCATATAACTTCTTTTTTCTTAAAATCTCCAAAGTTGTCCTTAAATGTTCCGCATGATCCTCCTCCGTCTTTGAATAGATCAAAATATCGTCTATAAATACTATAACGAACTTGTCCAAATATTCCTTGAAAATTCTGTTCATCAGGTCCATAAATGTTGCTGGGGCATTGGTCAATCCAAAAGACATCACTAAAAACTCGTAATGTCCATACCTTGTTCTAAAAGCTGTCTTTGGTATATCTTCTGGTTTGTTCCTCAGTTGATGATATCCCGATCTTAAATCCATTTTGGAGAAATACTTGGCTCCCTTCAATTGGTCAAACAAATCATCAATTCTGGGTAACGGATACTTATTCTTGATTGTCAACTTGTTGAGCTCTCTATAGTCGATGCACAGCCTCATGCTTCCATCTTTCTTCTTGACAAATAATACCGGTGCACCCCACGGGGATACGCTGGGTCTGATTACTCCTTTCTCTAACAGCTCTTGTAATTGCTTTGCTAACTCTTTCATCTCAACGGGCGCCATTCTATACGGGGCCTTGGATACTGGTTCGGTTCCAGGTGCTAAGTCGATTGCAAATTCAATTTCTCTATCTGGAGGAAGTCCTGGTAACTCGTCGAGAAACACGTCTGGAAATTCCTTCACAACTGGAATATCTTCAAGTTTTGCTGGCTCCTTACTTCTGTCGATCACATATGCTACGAAATGCTCACATCCTTGTCGTAGTAACTTCTTGGCTTGAATCATCATTAAGAACTTATTTACCTGCGTCTGTCCCTTGAACATTACTATTCTTTCGTCTGGCGTTTTCACCATTACTTTCTTATTTTGACAATCTATCTGAGCATCATGCTTAGATAACCAATCCATCCCTAATATAACGTCAAATTCTCCTAACTTAAACGGTATCAAATCTACACAAAACTTACTACCAGAAATCTCAATCTCACAATTCCCACAAACTTGGTTAACAGTTACGCGTTCTTTATTTGCTAATTCCACAGTCATTATTTCATTTAAATACCCAACTGGACAATTTAACTTACTAACAAAATCTTGTGAAATAAATGATCAAGTTGCTCCCGAATCTATTAACACTTTGGCATATAAAGAATTTACATTAAGCGTACCTGCCACGACATCCGTATCCTGGATCGCATCCTTCACCAACATGTCAAAAACTCTAACCCTCGGAGTCTCATTCACTGTTGGGGTAGATCCCATAATCCTTAATGCATTACTGACTGGGGCTGGTGTCTTGCAATCCCTGGCCATATGTCCTAGCTTTCCACATTTGAAGCATGTGAATCCAATGACTGGAACCTTCACTGCTGGATTCCGGATAGGCTGATCCTTATTTGCTGGCTCTCTTGCTGGCTGATTTCGGCACTCCCTCGAGTAGTGCCCTTTCTGGTTGCATTTAAAACATACCACATTCAACTTGTTACAAACTCCTCCATGCTTCTTTCCACATACTTGACAATCTGGAAAAGTTAATCTTAACTAATTCGGCTGATTCACATCAGCTGGACGATTGCCCTGGCCTCCGTCTCCTGCATTTTGTCTCCTGAAATTAAAATTTCTCCCTGGCTGAAACTTGCCCTTCTTAAAATTTGGAAACTTCCCTGTTTGTGACTGACCCTTACTTCCCTCAACTTTCCTTTTCTTACTTTCCTTATCTTTCTGGAACATCTCACTCTCTGTCTCTGCGATCATAGCCTTCTGTACAACCCCGGCATAGGTATCCAATTCAAAAATAGCTACCTTCCCTCTGATCCATGGCTTCAAGCCTTGCTGGAATCTCTTAGCTTTCTTTCTATCAGTATCAACATACGACGACACATACCTTGACAATTCCTCAAACTTCCCCTCATAATCTGTTACCGACATGTTCCCTTGCTTTAATTCTAAAAACTTTAGCTCCATTTGATCCTGAACAAACTGAGGAAAATACTTTTCTAAAAACAATTCCTTAAACCTTTCCCAAGTAATAACATATGTGCTTTCCAATGTCTTCACCATCTCCCACCAATAGGTGGCCTCATTCTTCAGATAGTAACTTGTAAATTCAACCTTCTGCTCCTCTTTCACTTTTACCAAGGCAAATTCCTTCTCTATTTCCTTTAACCACACATTTGCTTCAATTGGCTCTAAGGAACCCTTGAATTCTGGTGGGTTTACTGCCTGAAAAGTTTTGAAAGTTACATGGGGATTGGTCTGTCTCTGCTGTTGTTGTGCCAGGTGAACTGTTTGTTGGGCCAGGATTTGAAGAATCTGGGCTATTGCTGGGTCCATGGGTCCTGGGTTCACATTCTGGTTTATATCATCTTGGTTGTTATTGTTGTTGTTGTTGGTTTCTTCATTCTGGGTGTTGGTGCGGGTATTTCTTCTGGGAGACATTTTCTGTAAAGAATCAATCAATTTATTTAGCTTTTGAATCAAATCTTTGTATAAAAGAAAAGTTTTGTAAACTAGGAATATCTCTTTTTGAAAACAGTTGTAACTAAGTAAATTACATGCTTCTTTACAGAATATAAACAGTTATGGAAAACAGGGTACATGGTATCACAGGGTATACTGGTGCAATAAATAAGGTAAAGTAAAACAGGTGCAATAAAGTAAATGACAGTGTTGGAAAGGAAAAAGGTACTGATATAGATCAAAAGTTTTAGGTAGTACAAGCGTAAAAATGCTTCGAAAGTAAAAGCAAAAAGGGTACAACAACCTACTCACTAGTCAGCATCGCTAGTCTATAAATACAACTCAAAAGTCTACTGATACACACTACACACTACTGTACATATTACATAACCATAACAACACTGCTCAGCATCTCCATCTCAGAATCTCTGGCTAATGGCTAATCTGGACCTCCTATCTCCTCAAGCTCCTCTGGAACCCACTTAGCCCACTCCACTAGGAAATCATGGGTGATGTCCTCATGTGTAGCCTCAGCAATCCTCACATCAGCTGCTCTACAAAACGCCCGGAGCCTCTCTCTAAGTCGCCTCTCACCACTCCCCATCTCTCTGGTACGCATGATATGCAATAACTCCTGCATCTGACCCTGTAGGAATCGCTGTTCCATAAGGCAAGCCTTAAACTGATGATATGGGACAGGATAGGAAGAGAACTGGAAAGGTACTCCTGTGACTGAATGACTAGTAAAGCCTGAATCAGCAGGTGGGGGTCCTCTGACAGGTGGCCTCATGCCTCGAGGTGGAATAGCCTGCAATGGTACGGGCTACAACACCGGTGGAGGTAGAATAACCAATGCTGGTGGAATAACAGGACGTGGATCCGATGCTGGTGCTCCAACTGAAGGCTCTGAGTGATCAGCTGATACGGGAATAAAAGAGTCAGCCATCTCTGCTATCTGAAATCATATCGTAATATAAGAATCTTGTACCACGACGCAAACTATACTAATACCGGTTATACCATAACACTCAACCTCTCGACGTTCTATCATCCTATACCTTACTTCTAATCCTATCCCTCTACCCATTCCCGTCAACCTAGGCTTGTGTCAGTGACTTATAACCTGTGGCTCTGATACCAAACCTGTGGCGCCCTCCAAACCCGGGTCAGAAGTTTGGGGTCCACACACACACCTTAATTATAACCTGCTTATAAAAATAATAAATATAATAATAATATATGCAGTGACCCTACTTACCAACCACCACGGACCGTAACAGGTTAAAGTATGCACACAAGCCAAACACGCTAATATATTACAAACCGTTCAAATCCCAACTATTTTAAACTCAAACTGAGTATTAAACATTATTACAAACTTTTACAAACTTAAATTATCCCAAAAGAAGCCTACTAGCTCAGCTTTCTCAACCTGAACCCCTAGCTCTCGCGCTGGACTGAGGATCCTCGCTACCAACTGGTTCCTTTTTAACTGGAAAGAATATAAACAACATCGCACAAATGAGCTAACTAGCTCAGCAAGTCACAATGACAAAACTGAGAATAATGATCATCAGGTGAATATGATTATGATATCAAGTGAACATTGGATTATGATTTAGAATTAGATATTATACTTTTAATTTAAAAACCAAGGTTAGGCTGCTGATCAGTCACGCACTAACCCCGAGTAAGGCACACAGCACTGCTCTAACTACTGGATCCAAGGCACACATTGGCCTAACTTGACCATTAGATGGTCTGACCGCGATTCTGGTCCACAATTTTATAAAAACAATCCAATTCTAACATAATAACAGAATATGCAATAATAAACAATAACTGAAATCATTAACAACAATAAATGTTTAACAATGAAAGGGTTTCAATCCTTGTAAGGATCAATAAGGCAATTTAAAAGCTTGGATGCTGGGTAATGAAAGAATTGGATAACAAAGGAATCAACATTTCAGGGTTTCAAAGATTTGGGCTTTCAAAGCATAGGATACAATGAATGAATGTACAAGTAATTTAGTTCAGTGTTTGGGATTTTGTTTACATGTATTTGTGGAGTAATATCGTATACTTGAGATTTGTGTTTAGGTATACAACAATCAATGGTCTAGAAAGAATAAGGTTTATGGCTCAAGAACAATAACTGGAATTAGAGTTTAGGTTTCAGTGCTTCAAAGCACTTGCAGTATCAATCTGACTATCAAATACTACAATATCTCGAGAAAGTTCAGAACACTTGCCTGATATTAGCTTACTACACTGCACTCGCTTCCAATCACAAGCGTCTTACTCCTCAACTATCTGTTTCCCTTTCCTACGTCTTGCCTCTTCTACTCACATATCATAAACATCTATTAATAATTTACTCATTGAATTCTATTCAACACATACTTCTATCTACCCTTCGTTTTACCCAAATCCGATTAACGGATTGAAAGTTATGCGATAATCAAGTAAACACCGAATATATAGACCGATAGTCAATTAACAAGTCACATATAGCACATAATACATCACGTAATCAATGATATATCATTTATAAAGAAGTCTCGGGTCATAAATAGGCTTTCTGGTATTTAAAATGATTTTTAAAACATTTTTCGGAATTAAAACGGGTCGTTGGATCAATTTCGGGTTAATAAACAGGGTTCGGTTTGCCAATTCTGGCTCCGATATAATTTTAGAATAATTATCGAGCCTTGGAAATATTTAGAATAATATTTTAAAGCTCGAAACTATTTTTCAGAATTTTTAAATCATTTTTAAATAATTAAATCTAATTAAATAATTAAATAAAATCAATTAATAATTAATTAAATCAATTAATCAATTAATTTTCGAATTAATTGACCAATTAATCAATTAGAAATTAACTGAAATTAATTAACTAATTAATTTAGATTTATTTGTGAATTAAAAATAATTTTCAGAATTAAAATACTAATTTTTAGAATTTTCAGAAATTAAAAACGAATTTTTATAATAAAAATAAATAGGAAATATGATTTTTAAACATTTTTAAAACAGAAATCCAATTTTTGCAAAGTCTGGAAACTACAGGGACCAAACTGCATCGTTTTCAAAATTGCAGGGACCAAACTGCAATTTTGCAGTCTAGTCGCCGGAAAAAGTCGGGGATGGCCGGAGAACACGTTCCCGGCGTCCTCACCCCACCAACACCTCCAGATCACATCTACAGGTTACCAGGAACACAACCATGCAATCAATTCATCCCAACAATCCCTGAGTTGGCCGGAATTTGGCCGTGAAATTTTCCAGTTTCCGGCGAACATCGGAAAACTTCAAAACACAACTCCCTTCTCTACAGACCTCGTTGGTTCATGAAACTTATACGACTAGATTGCAAATTTCACAGAGAACACAACCCACTATAACACAACATCAATCTATCACATAATAAGAAACCCCCAAATTTCAATTAAAAACATTCATACGGGTTATAAACCCTAATTTTAAAATTCGAAAATCAAACTCAATTTTGAACATGTTATTGAACTCCAAATCAGACGTATGACATATGAAAATCATCAGGAAAACAAGCTCTACAACATGCAATCATCAAATTATACAAACAATCATCTGAACAAAAATTCATATTTTTAATAAAATAAATTCGAAAATAAATAAATTTTTAGAAAAATAACCTTGATTTCTGCAGGTGTATGGATTAGAGAATCTGGTAGAGCTCTTCAAGACCTTCAGATTAGTTACTCGAGCTTTCCAAACCGAATTCAATAACACCTCCAAATGCTTGTTTGATTCTTAGAACAGTTTTAGGAAATTAGGGTTTTTCTCTGAAAATTATATAATTATCTGTCTGCAAATGATTTTGATACGAAATAAAATACGGTAAAAGGCTATTTATAATTACGGAAAATTAGGATCCCGTTGGATCATTCCGGATATAAAACGGTACGTTTATTTGTAAAAACTGATCCAAACGGTATCGGTTTTCGGGATAATTATCCAAATCAGTACAATTTGTACTGCGGTCTTGGTCTCAGCGCCTGGTTACACGTATTACGAAGTGATAATTGTGATAGTTTAATAAAAAGCTCCCGTTTATCGAAAATACGTGTTTTATTGATTTACCGGAACGAATATTGTATCGAATATGTTGCGCCGGGACCCGCGCAGGACAAACCGTACGCCGGATCGAAAAAGTCGAAACATGGAATATGCTTGGAATATTACAATTAGGTTAGGAAGGATTTCTCAGAAGAGTTTCGGGTTCCAAAAACGTAACAACGGTTGACGTCGGTTGGTTCCCGTTTTTATAAAATAGATTTTAATTACCCGGAAAAAGATTTTAGAAATTTCAGATGATTCTTATAAATCCATAAATCAACATAAAAATAATTAGGAAGATATGACAATTATCTATATTTTATTTTGGACATTTAAAAATTAAAATACTCAATTAATATTATTTTTGAATATTGAAGTACAGATAACACTTAACAATTAGCTCACAGAATAGATACTGAACACACATAATAATTATATAATAGCAAAAATAATTACACGATATATCCCGGATATTACAGAATATTTAGAGATTGGTTAGTTTTGTAATGTTTTTGGAGTTGTAAATCTTGATGATTAGTTAATGAACTTAAGTAAGTTCTTAGTTCATGATTGAGGAGTAGTATAAATTGGAAATATTGAGTTGTTTGGGTTGTTGTAGTAAAGAATGGATGAAGTTTGGTTGTAGTGGTGATTGTGGGTTGAATTGTGAAGTGATTGGAATGGTTTAAATTTGGTAATCGCGTAAACATAGCCGTCGTAATGCCCGATTTACTTTAGACTGTTTTTGTTCTTAACATCAGGACCCGAGAGCTCACTGTTAGGTTTTGACCATTGCCATGATTAGATAGTTCATGTTACGATCTTTGTTTTGATATGTGGTTCGCTTAAATCCGATGTACGGTTTAGGAGAAACGACCGTTTTAAGTAACGGCGTTTCGCGAACGAACCTTTACCCCTCGCCTTACTTTGAAACCTTGGTTAAGGACCTTAAATGACTAATTGGGATATGAAACAATTATATAAAGTGGATTAGGCAGTTGGTAGGGTACTCGCGAAAGAATCGCCTTAAAACTCTTAATGGTTAATTTATTAAAAATGGTGGAGCCGAGGGTACTCGAGCGACTTAAGTGAATCGTTAAGCGCAAAAGTGAATATTAGGGTCTATTTGGTTAAAGTATAGATTCATAAGCGACTTTGGTTTAATTCCAACTTATATGTTATTTATAGGTTACCAGACTCGTCCCAAGCCATTTATCACCCCCAGTCGCTCAGGCAAGTTTTCTACCCATTATACTGTTGTTGTGATGTATATATGTATATGCATTATCTTGTGATAGATGCATGATTGTTATTAGCAAAATCTTGCGATATATTGGAGCATGCTTATATGGTTTATATGCATGCCTGTTTCATAATATTGATATCTAATTGTTGATTCCAATGCTTATAATTGCATAATACCTATGCTAGAGATAAGCAGTAGTTGCGTATACCCTTAGTATAGGGGACCCAAAGGTGAACATTTTCTAAAATCGGGAGTCGATGTTCCCGAGTATATTATATATATTTATATATATATAGTTTTCAAAACTATTAATCGAATAAGGTTTATTCGATAACTTTATTTTTATTAATGAATATTACTTTGAATATTCATTCGAGGACTTATGACTCGATTTATTTTATTTAATGAATATTACTTTCAATATTCATTCGAGGACTTATGACTCGGTCTATTTTATTTAATGAATATTACTTTGAATATTCATTCGAGGACTTATGACTCTGTTTATTCTATTTAATGAATATTATTTTGAATATTCATTCGAGGACTTATGACTCCGATTATTTACTAAATAATATTCTTTATTTTATTAAGGAATAATGTTTCGATAATAAAACTTATTTTCGATTATTCAAATAAAGATATTACTTTCGTATAAGTATATCTTTGGTTATTTAATATTCATTTCAAGTATGAGTTTTAAAACTTCTACTTCAAATTTAAAATATAGAGATTATCCTTATGGGAATATTATTTAAATAATAATATTCAGATATTTTCTAATATATTGGGACTGATTTATTTTATTAAACCAGCATTACTCCAAACATTCTTAAAAGTGTTTTCGAGTCTTCAAAATGATTTTAAAAGTTAGAGCGGATCCCAAAACTCATTTTTATATTTAAGATCTTCCTTTCAAAGGGGATTTAAGTACTCGCTCAAAACCTGAGGGATCCGGCTCAGTGGTGTATTTTACATTCGCAACGAGGTTGCTGTTTTGAGAAAACATCTTGATTACTGGCCATCGTTCGAGAAGTAAGTTCATCTATTTGAGTCGGCATAAGCAACATGGGCTCAGCGGGCGTCCATGAAAGTGTAAGTGGCTCAGTGAGAGTCCATCAAATGCGTAAGTGGCTGAGTGGCAGTCCAGCATAAGGTCCTATTGCGGCCAGGGTGATGACCAGTGGGGAATTCGTCCATATACTAGTAGAAAAGGTTACTTATTGGTATTTTTGCCTGATCAGCAAGATATCGGGTTTATGCCAAAATTCTTTTCTTTCCAAAGTTCATTGGATATTACAAACTCTGTTCATACTTTACATGACAGAGGTTTCCAGGAAATGTATAAGAGATATATATATGTGGATATATATATATCGGGACTAAATAAAGTATCTCGTAACTTCATTTCATTCAATAATATTTTAAAGATTGAATCTAGTTAAGTCTTAACTTGTGGTCTCATCTATGGGATGAACTTCGAAAACTTATTATACTTTGAACAGTGGTAGTTCAAGTAGTTTTCTAAAATGGTATAAGTATAGTGAAGTAATTGGTAACTTCATCTTCCTTTAAGCTTATATCCAGTAAGTAATTACCTTACACTTGATAAGGGGTTCTAGTAAGTTATCCATTTAGATACTTACATTATTGTTTACACTATATATTATCTTGCGAGCTGTAATGCTCACACTTGCTTCTTTTCTTCATCACACAACAACAGTTAGGAAAGATGGCCAGACTCAAGCAGACCCAGCGCAAGCGCGTGGGAAGCGTCCCGCGTCTTCCCGTTGATATCGTAGCTGCTATAGCTGCAGAGGTAGATCTATTTGTAGATCAGGCATTCTACTTTTGGGAATCAATTATGTATAATTATAACTTGTGGCAGATAATGGCAATTAACTGTAAACTTATCAAGTAATCATTTTGGGTTGTAATAACTTTTAAATTGTGGATTCAAGGACTTGTACTTATTTCAATTTCATCTCTGAGACTATAACGTATTGTGGTGTGTGTTAGTGTGGGGTCACAGCATGAGGTTATTTATTATTAATTAAGTTAAGTGATATTGTGGAAAGAAAGACCGTGACGACCCGGATCCCCGACCCCGAATCTGGGGGTGTTACACTTGTAACGTCTACGTGATGATTAGAATAAGACGAGAATGAGTATTAATAGATATTTTCTAATGTTTGGAAGATGAGGCGACGCGTAGAAAAGGAAAGCAAGTGGTCAGCGAATAGATCCGATAGATGAGTGCAAGTGAAAGAGAAGTTAGTTGAGATAAGGCAAGTATCTCTGAACTTTCTTGTGATATGTATTCAGGATAGTTCTGTTTTATATTGCAAGTGATTTGAATTTCTTACCCCTGAACCCTGATCACCTCAATTGATATTTGAGTCGTAAGCCTTATTCTATGTAAACCATTGATTGTTGGATTCCCAGATAAGAACCACATACATACGATACTACTCCACAAATACATATATATCATACACCGATTACCAAAATGGATTTGTTTAATGTACAAACATTCATATGTTCTACAATACCTTGTTACACCATTATGGTGTGATAGCCTAAACCCCAGGGTCAGGAGTTGACGTCACTAACAACAATAACAACAAACATAATACAACCTGAAATAACATAAATACATAAACACGACCCCCTTATTTCCAAAACCTTTTCCAGGTTCAAGTATGACTTAGGTTACAAAACTATACAACCAAATTTATTCAACAAGTCTGACATACTAACTTATTACAGCAACTCATCAGACCATATTTGGTTTGATAGAAACTACCTTCGGGGAGCCGGGACCGGAACTCTACCCTGACTGGATCGGATGGGTCTCCTAGACATCTACAATATATATATATATATATATATATATATATATATATATGTAGTACCACCATATGAATAACAAGTAAAACAGTTTATGAAAGCAGTTATAGGAAAAGAAATCATAAATTATTATGAAAACAGTAAAACAAGTATAAACTGGATAATAATAACTAGCATGCTCTGCTAAACATAACATTAGTCGTGTGTTGTGTGAATACTGGAGTCCAATTTTAGCATGCTATTTTCATTTCAAAATCCACTGTTCCATTACAGGAACCACAAAATCATCTGTCCCGTTACGGGAACAACAAAACCAAAATCATATATATATATGTATATATACTGAACGAATCCCAGGGACAGCTGATCAGTCTATCCCACCACGACCTGTTTCAGAACATAGAGACTAGCTAGGTCTCTGTCACGATGGACTAAGCGGTTCAAATAGGGCGCACAACCGACTTAGCCTCTTACACAAACCCGCTGGGCCATTACGGGATCTTACGCAACCATCCAATATCTGATTCATTTTATCAAGTTTCCAAAATCACTTATACCTATCTCTTTTTAAAATAATTTATCACAGTACACTTTCCAAAACTTTTCCAGTTTTATTCATAATTTAGAGATATGCATTTTCATAAGTTACTTTTCCCCAAAAATATAATTATAAATGAGATTTTTCAAATACGGGGGATATGTAACTTAAAAAGTTATGTTCCAATATGCAATTTAAATCAACAGTTATTCATTTTTTACTGAACCATAAAAGATTTGTTCAGGGGTACTTGCCTTGTAGAGCTTTACAACTTAAATGCTAATCCGACTTTAAACTGACTTTACTTTTGAGGCCTTCGACTGGAACCTACAGAATCGAAATACCCTAGATTAGACGACCAGTTATGCTTGACATATCCTCGCTAATTACTTTACCCGAACGATATCAATTCCCGACTCGTAATTATACGTATTATTATAATACACGTA
Organism: Apium graveolens; assembly: GCF_009905375.1. Lineage (NCBI taxonomy): Eukaryota > Viridiplantae > Streptophyta > Magnoliopsida > Apiales > Apiaceae > Apium > Apium graveolens. Next base: position 176,377,876 of record NC_133652.1, read on the forward strand.
ACAATCAAGGTTCATATAATATTTATTTACAAATATATACATATATACTCTCGACTGGTATTTCTGATAATTACAGGGTACATTCCCGTATTTTCAAAATACATTCCTCGAAAATCGGACATCGTCTCCTCTATTTATCGGACTTTCCGTCGAATCATAATCGACGTCACAATGACAACAATCACAATTCTGCAACCCGAATCTTAATACGACTTTTAAAATAATTAAATATTTTACATTTCAAAAATAATTTTATGAACTAATTTAATATTTTATAATTGTAGGACTCGGAATAAATCATTACTGTCCACCGTCAGCTTATCGAAATTCATCGCTGACGGCGGCAAAATTCGCGTGTATCCAAATAAATTCGGGTTTCCGACACGAATTTCACCGATTAATCGTAATAATTCCCGCGCAAAAATATACTCTATTTCACGAACCCAATCAAGTAATTCCTATAGAAATTAATTAAAATATTTGAAAGAATTTCCACCAAAACACAAGCGTACAAACACACGCCAAAAAACACAAAACGAATACACAACCGTAAAAACATTCGGCGGCAATATATCATATCACAACACACACACACTCAATACATTGCAGCACACATAAATATATACTTATATATATATATACATTAAACCGGAGCCACCAACCAAACAAATGGCGGCAACTCACCGGAACAGGTATGGCGGCGGCGAAGGGAACAACGGAAGAAACCGGGATGAGAGGGGAGAAAGAAGGAGAGGAAAATGGAGAGAGATAGAGAGAATTGAGAGAGAGAGGAATTAAACGAGAGAGAGAGACACAGAGAGGAGATGAGCGAGAGAGATTAGTGAAAGTGTAAGGATTGATTGTACCTAAACCAATTTGTTTTGTAATAATTCTTATGAATTCAACTGGAAAATCAATAAGCTACCACGTACCCAAAACAAAAGGACACTTAGAAATTTATAGACTGAAATCTAAAAATGTGTCATCTTCTCTTTTATGCCAAATTTCTGATTCGTTTTCTTAAATTTAACGAATCAGTCGCGCGTAAAAATTTGTCAAAAAATTACAAATTATATACCAAAATTCTCAGAATTAACAAAATCTAATAAAATAAAAAATTCATAATTTTAAAAGCATTTCTGAAACGCGCAACATACCCGCATTAAACGATTTAACAAACAAAAGTGTGGTTGAATTTAATACGAAAAATTTCCAAAATAATTTTAAAATTCTTGAAATATTAAAAACTTAAGAATATATGAGTTTCGTAATTTTTGAAACTTTCTGGGATTTAATACCGAATTTACTCATAAATACAATTAGAAAATCATTTAGGGATAAATAATGAATGAAATATTATTTCCTAAATTTTATAAATTCCTCAAATTAATTATTGAAATTATAAAACCATAAAAATAATTTTAGAGATAATTCAAATATTTATGAAAATAAATCTTCAATAAAATCACTTTTAAAAGTAAAAACAAAACAATACTGTTCAGCAACTAATTATACAAATAATCCTCGTACACCAGTAAACTACACATAATTAATAATAAGGCGACACACAGCTGAAAGAACCAATAAACATATTTTATTTATTTAATTATTCAATAATTACACTTTTAATAATACAGAAATACGAGTCATTATATCCTTCCCCCTTAAAAAGATTATGTCCTCAGAATCTTAACTAATTAAACAAGTGAGGATATTTGTCAAGCATATCTGACTTCAACTCCTAAGTAGACTCTTCTGCTCGAGAATTTTTCCAAGGAACTTTAACTATAGGAATAGACTTATTTTTAAGTACTCGCTCTTTACGGTCTAGGATCTGGATTGGTCGCTCGAAGTAGGACAAATCTAGCTGAAGCTCGATTGGCTCAAAATCAATAACTTCATTCGAGTCAGGGGTATACCGCTTCAACATAGATAAGTGGAACACGTTATAAATATGCTGCAGCTGCGGTGGTAGTGCCAATTTATAAGCAACTTTACCTACCTTTTTCAATACCTCAAACGACCTGATATACCTAGGACTCAGCTTTCCTTTCTGTCCAAATCTAACCAATCCTTTCCAAGGTGACACTTTCAACAATACCAGCGATCCTGCCTCTATCTCCATATCCTTTTAATGCAAGTCTGCGTTCTTTCTCTGTCTATCCTAGGCTGCTTCCAATCTTTTCCGAATCAACAATACTACGTCCTTAGTTTGCTGAACTAATTCAGGACCTAACAACCTCTTTTCTCCCAATTCATCCTAATAAAGTAGGGACCTACACTTATGTCCATACAAGGCTTCGTAGGGTGGCATTCCTACACTGGCATGATAACTGTTATTATAGGAAAACTCAATCAATGGCAGGTGATCATCCCAGTTTCCTTTAAAATCCAAAGCACAAACCCTCAACATGTCTTCTATTTTCTGAATCATTCTTTCACTTTGACCATCCATTTGGGGATGATAAGCGGTACTCATTTTCAATTTAGTCCCCAATCATTATTAAAATTTCATCCAAAACCTTGAGTTGAACCTTGGATCTCGGTCAGATACAATCGATATAGGGACTTCATGCTTGGTTATAATTTAATCCAAATGCATCTTGACCAGCTTATCCAGAGAATATATTTCGTTGATCGGGAGAAAGTGTGCAGACTTCTTCAACCTATCAACAATTACCCAAATAACATCATGATTTGATTTCTTCATTGGTAGTCCTAATACGAAACCCATCGTAATTTCTACCCATTTCCATTGTGGAATTTCTAAGGTTTGCAATAATCCACTTGGTCTTTGATGTTTTGCCTTTACTTTTTGACAAGTGTGACATTTACTAACCCAATCTGCTATCTCATTTTTCATTCCTGATCACCAAAAGTTCTGCTTCAAATCCTAATACATCTTAGTACTCCCAGGTTGAATGGAAAACCTAGAATTATGGGATTCTCGCAAAATCTCATTCTTCAACTCAGTCACGTTGGGGATCCATATTTTAGAGGAAAACCTAAACATACCTTTGTTATCCTTTTGAGTACAGATTTCTTCTCCAGTTAAACCCTCCAATCCTTGGTTCATGACCTCTTCTTGACACTTCTTAATTCTTTCCATCAAGTCTGGCTGAAAAGTAATCTCATACAATTGCTCATTATTACCTTCTGGCATTCGAACTTCGGTTTCCAACTTTTCTAATTCGCTTGCTAATTCTTCAGCAATCCTAATCCCATTCAACCTTTCCTTTCAGCTCAAGGCATCTACCACTACATTGGCTTTTCCTCGATGATAATTAATAGAATAATCGTATTCCTTTATCAGTTCCAACCATCTCTGTTGTCTCGTATTTAAGTCCTTCTGGGTGAATATGTACTTTAAACTTTTATGGTCCGTGTATATCTCACATTATTCTCCATATAAATAGTGTCTCCATAGCTTCAACGCGAACATTATTGCTGCTAATTCCAAATCATGTATTGGATACTTCTGATCATGGGGTTTCAACTGCCTGGATGCATAGGAAATAACTTTATCATGTTGCATCAACATACAGCCTAAACCCTTCAATGAAGCATCACTGTAGATCACGAAATTTCTCGTTTCATCTGGCAATGCTAGTACTGGTGCTATCACTAATCTCTTCTTCAACTCTTGAAAACTTTTTTGCATCTCTCAGTCCAAACAAACTTTTCATTTTTCCTGGTGAGCTTGGTTAATGGAGTCGCAATCTTGGAAAAGTCCTTCACAAATCTCCGATAATAACATGTTAATTTAAAAAAACTTCTAACTTCTGTCGGGGTCTTTGGTTTTTCCCCTTGGATACAGCCTCATTCTTTACAGGATCCACTTGAATACCATCCTTACCCACTACATGACCTAGAAACTGAAATTCATCTAACCAAAATTCACACTTTGAAAACTTAACGTATAACTGCCTTTCTCGCTTTTGTAGGGCAATCTGCAGGTGTTCAGCATGATCTTCTTTAGTCTTTGAGTAGATAAGGATGTCATCAATAAATATAATAACAAACTTATCCAAGTACTTCTTATACACCCTGCTCATTAGATCCATGAAAGCTGCTGGTGCATTGGTCAATCCAAATGACATCATCAGAAACTCGTAATGTCCATATCTAGTTTTGAATACAGTATATGGTATGTCTTTAGGTTTAATCTTCAACTGATGATAGCCCAATCTCAAGTCAAACTTCGAGAAACAGCACGCTCCCTTAAGCTGGTTAAACAAATCATCAATCCTGGGTAGGGGATACTTATTCTTGATGGTCAACTTATTCAACTCCCGATAATCAATGCACAACCTCATACTTCTGTCCTTCTTTACAAATAATAATGGTGCACCCCACGGGGATACACTTGGCCTAATCACTCATTTATCATATAATTTCTGAAGCTGCTTAGCTAGTTCATTCATCTCCACTGGGGCCATACGGTATGGGGCCTTTGAAATGGTTCTGCTCCGGGAACTAGATCAATAGAAAACTTGATCTCATGATCTAGTGGCAATCCTGGCAACTCGTCTGGAAAAATGTCTAGATATTCCCTTACTATTGGAATCTCATCCAGATTAGGTACCTCTTTGTCAGTGTCTACTATATGGCTAAGTAAGCCTCGCATCCTTGTCTTAACAGTTTCTTTGCCTTCAGTATCGAGAGGAATTTCTTTTCCCGCCTTTATCCTAACTCGAAGGGAATTAGGTCAACCGAAAAAGAATGCCCTTGGATTCCTAGTTGACACTTAGGACATAATTGACTCACTGAAACTCTGTCATGATTGGCCACTTTTATGGTCAATGGCTCAACTAAGTCTTCCAACATTAAATCCATTATATCCACATAATTATTTGATAGACTTAGACGCTCCTAAATCAAATAAAACTTTAACAGGTACGGAGTTGAGAGAAAGCGTACCTACGACTACATCCGAGTCCTGAGCATTGGATCTCTTGGTCATCTTAAAGGTTCTGGCTCTAGCCGTGCTGGATGTCGGTCCTTGGGATGCACTACCTCTTATGCTGCCTTGAGTAGCAGTCCTACAATTCCTGGAAATATGTCTAACCTTACCATTACCACACTTAAAGCAAGTAGTTCCAAGATTCCCCGAACTACACTCCGACGCGTAATGACCCTTCTGATCATATTTGAAACATTAAATGTCTTTCTTGTACTGGCCATTATGCCTCTTACCACACAACTTACATTCTACTACTGGCCTGAATGAACGAGTTAGAGTAGAAGCAACTGAGGTAGCACTTGGCCTAGCCTGGGGAAAACCCTGTCTTCTGAATCTTTTATTCCTATTTCGGCCAAACCGCTTCAGAAACTTCTGACTGGATTCTTCTTGATCTGTCTTATCGGTAACACCCTCAGATTTCCTCTTCTTATCACCTTTTTCCTTGACATCCAACTTCTGATCACTCTCAATTACTAGGGCGGCCTGCACTACGGAAGGATATATCTTGAGTTGCAAAGTCACAACTCCACTACAAATTTCAGGCTTCAACCCTTATTGAAACCTTCTTGCTTTCTGGGTCTCTGTACTCACATACTCAGGAACTAATCGAGCCAATTACGTAAACTTGGCCTCATATTCTGATACACTCCTTTCACCTTGTTTCAATTCCAGAAACTCAACTTCCAACTGGTTCTATAGACAATCCAGAAAATATTTTTACAAGAACAGTTCTGTAAATCTAGTCCAAGAAACATGACCTTCTCTTTCCAATGCACGAGTGGATTCCCACCAAAAATTTTCCTCATTCTTAAGAAAATAACTCGCGTAGTCTGTCTTAAGATCATCACTTACTTGAGTCAAGGTAAAAGACTTTCCATTTCCTTAAGCCAAATTATGGCAGCACCAGGGTCCACTTCACCCTTAAACTCTGGGGACTTAATAGAAAGAAAGGATTTAAAGCTAACCGTTTGGTTCGGCTCCCTTGACTGATGTTGCTACTGAAGCTACAGTTGCTGTTGTTCGATTTGTTGGTGATGTTGTTGTTGCTGCGATTGCAGAAATTGCTGTTGCTACTGCTGGAATTGTTCTTGCTGCTGAGCCATCTGATTAGACTATTGGTGCAGCAAATCTAGCAACTCACCCATGGATGGGCCTCCAACAGACTCTCTACTAGAGGAATTGGACGGGATATTCTTCTTGGGTGGCATTTTCCTAAAACCTAACAAATAGTTTTAATATGAAAGTTTTGCCCCCGGGTAGCAATATTTTAATGTGTCAGGAGAACGTTGCTACAATAAAATATTCCCATCCTTTTTTAATTGGGGTCCATCCATAATGAATGGCTAAATTTAACAAAATCAGCAATAAATACATCAGTAATGACAATAATAAAAGTGCAAAAGTTTTATAAAAACTAAACAACTTTTATATCAACGAACTACAGTACAACAGCAGTGCAAAATATCCAACTAAACAGTTACAGTACAACATTGATAATTAAACTGAATACATAAAAAAATTTGGCTGTCATAGCAGCCTCTGCCTAATACATAGACTATGCTACAAAACTCAAAGGACACAGGCGTCCGAGGTCTGAGAACTACTAACCCAGAAGTCTACCATCTAACCACTACCTCCCATAACCCCTAGCTAATCTACTAAGCCCTGATACTGAGCTACTCTAGTCTTCGAACTGATAAAAAGATGAGTATGCCTAGCCAGCTCGATGGCTGACTGAGTGAGGGCTCTCACACGGGCCTGAATGTCTGGAGAATGAATAGGTTCTCCCTGGCAAGGACCAACAGGTACACGGTCTAAATATGCGGCCAGGTCGGGACTCTGCTCTCAGATTAAGGCCCTGTTAACGGCCTGATGCACATGATTAGGAATAAGTGAGGAGGTACCTGAAGCATGAGGATGTGGTACAGGTGGTCGGGGGACTACACTACTCGGTCTACATCCTGGAAGGAAGTCTCTAACACCAGATACATGGCATTAAACCCACCGAGGTCTAGCACTCGGTCCAGCGGTATCACTAGGTCTAAAGTGAGTGACAGGTAGAGGTGGTAGGGGAGTCTCCTCGGCTACAACATCAAGAGTCCTCTCGGAATCTGAGCTATCAGAATCAGATCTGTTCTCTCGGGAGGGAGTACTAGATATCACTATAGGTCAATGTCAATAATATAAATATATAGGAAAGACACAATAAGGTTAGGGCAGTTCCATTAAAACATCAATAGATGCCAGGGTCACGCATTCGAATCCCTTGACTGACTCTTAGGTTTGCTCCTTTATATGAGTTGCTGACTCACACTTTAGGACACATTATACACCTTTCTGAATCTATTCCTAACCTAAATCTGGGACTTAAACCTGTAGCTCTGATACCAAACTGTGACGGCCTCAACCCCAGGGTCAGGAGTTCACGTCACTAACAACAATAAAAACAAACATAATACAATCTGAATCAACATAAATACATAAACACGACCCCCTTATTCCCAAAACCTTTTCCAGGTTCAAGTATGACTTAGGTTACAAAACTATACAACCAAATTTATTCAACAAGTCTGACACACTAACTTATTACAGCAACTCATCAGACCACATTTGGTTTGATATAAACTACCTCCGAGGAGCCGGGACCGGGAGGGAGTGGAACTCCACCCTGACTGGATGGGATGGGTCTCCTAGGCATCTGCAATATATATATATATATATATATATATATATATATATATATATATATATTCAAAACAAGCTACAAGGGTGAGCAATCAATTGCTCAGCAGTACCACTATATGAATAACAAGTAAAACAGTTTATAAAAGCAGTAATAGGAACAGAAATCATAAATCATGATGAAAACAGTAAAACAAGTATAAACTGGATATCAACAATTATAATTTCAAATGAGATTTTTCAAATACGGGGGATACGTAACTTAAAACGTTATGTTCCGCTACGCAATTTAAATCAACAATTATTCATATATTACTGAACCGTAAAAGATTTGTTCAGGAGTACTTGCCTTGTAGAGCATTACAACTTAAATGCTAGTCCGACTTTAAACTGACTTTACTCTTGAGGGCTTCGACTGGAACCTACAGAATCAAAATACCCTATGTTAGACGACCAGCTATGCTTGACATATCCTCGCTAATCACTATACCCAATTGATATCGATTCCCGACTAGTAATTATACGTATTATTACAATACACGTAACAACTGGCGGCAACATAGCAGATCACAACACACATACTCAATACACTGCAACACACACATAAATATATACTTATATATATACGGAACCGAAGCCACTAACCAAACAAATGGGGGCAACTCACCGGAACAGGTATGGCGGCGGCGAACACTTCTAGAAAACCTTCAATAGACATCGGCCAAAACCGATGTTAAAGGTTTTCCTAACCGATGTCTATGCATGTGTAGAGAAAGGTACCCTCATATGACATCGGTTATAAACTGATGTTTGGGAACATCTTTAACATTGGTTTTAGCTTAAAAACTGATATATATTCTCTATTTTCCAACAAAAACTGCATTACAATCTTTTCTAAATAGCTTTAATTTGATCTAATTATGCAGCTTATCTATTAATTTACAAGTTATAAATCAGCATTTACATCGGTTATAAAAATAAAACCGATGTCAGTTTTGGTTTTAACACCACTTTTGAACTAAAACCGATATAAAAGCCTCTTTTTGACATCGGTTTTAGGTTCTGTCCTAATGTGTTATGGATTTTTAACATCGGTTTCCTTATGGTAATCGTAGTCTATCTATGCCTGCCTCATCATTTTATAATCGATGTAAAATGTACTAAATTTTCTCCTTCTTTAACATCAGTTTTTAAAAATTTGTTGATGTATTTGTTTGAAATTTACATCAGGTGCTTTACAGATTTGTTTAAGAATTGATATCCATGTAGCAGTTTAACAACAATTTTTAAGATTGTGTGCAGAAACTGATATCTATATGCCTAAAAATTGGACATGTACTCATTGTTTTATATGCACCCATAACATACCAAATGGCAAAAATACCAAATGGCTTCTAAACCAAAATATACAAAACTGCCTACCTAAGTTAACCAAATCACTAGCAAGCCAACACAAGATCAAACTAAAATAATAATATCTAAATCTAACACCAAATCCATATAGCAACCTTAAAGTACCAAATTATTTCATTACCAAAAGCCATCAGCATAACATCAGTATCAACAGCCTGCGCTACGCGCGTACAACCTTAAAGTACCATAATTATATGACCATAATATCAACAACAGTCATGGTACGTTTATAAATGTTTCGACATAATTAATAAGCATCAGTTTCATTTTATGAAATTTAGAGAAGTAAAGCATCAGTCATGGTAAGTTTACAAATGTTTCGACTATAAAGATGATCATACCTCAATATCATTCCAAAACTTTTATTTCAATTCCGTTGCTACTGTAAGCCAACTAGGAATATCAATTGGAACCATTGTCCTTGCTAACATGCCAATCTAGGACTATAATGTGTGTCTGGTATCTCCAACTGGAATTCCAATGCCATTGCATCGCACTTTGAATTTCTTTCCTTGATCTCTTTTCATGACTACTTTGTGTATAGCACAAACACGTCTTTTTGATCCACAAGATGAATGCTTTATGGAGTGTGTATAAGTTATTGTCGGTGTCGGTTCTTCAACTTTGGAAGTTTCCTCCAGGGAGGTTCTGTTGTTTGTGCTTCTTGCGATGCTTCATGTTGTGGAGCATTAGATTCATGTTCTTGTATTTTTGATTCTTTTACCTCATCCTGCTTATCCGATTTTCCACAAATTTGACTTTACGTGCAATGCCCTTCTTTGCCATTTTTCAATATATCTATAAAATATAATTAGTTTAGCATAAGGAAATATTTTATGCATATATTAAATCACAAGGAAATATTAAATCACAAGGAAATATTAAATAACAAGGCAATATTAAATCACAACGAAAGCTTAAAACATGAAATTAAATCTCCTTACTAGAATTACCAGTTAATATTAAATTTCTAATTTTTTATCACTTAATGAAAAATCTAAATTAAATCATTAGAAACTAAATTAAATCTCCTTACTAGAATTAGCAGTTAATATTAAATTTCTAATTTTTTTATCACTTAATGGAAAATATCCTTACTAGAATTAAATTTAGTTTCTTAGTTTTCGATAATAACTTCTTAATTGTCTAAAAAGATACATATTATTTGATGCAGAAATTAAATCACAAGACAATATTAATTCACAAGGCAAGATTAAAACATGAAATTAAATCTCCTTACTAGAATTAGCAGTTAATATTAATTTCTAATTAAATCTCCTTACTACAAGTCTTCTGCTTTTATTTAGATTAAAACAAGGAAACATTTAATATTACATATTAAATTGCTTTTGATGTTCAAATTAAAATAAAATACTAATATGAAACACTTCTTGATCCAAATTCCCTCTCCATTCTCTCTTCGATTTCTAGAAGTAGGCTCTGCTTCAGCGACATTAACATAAATATCAACTGACCATGTAGAATCAACTGGATCTTCAACGTACAAAATTTGCTTCACTTGGTCAATTGACACATATTTATCATTTTTGTGTCCTTGTCGACTAAGGTCCACGAGTGTGAAGCCAAGATCATCTATCTTCACTCCCTTGTCGCTGTCTGCCCATCTACACAAAAATAATGGGGCTTTAAATGCACGATAATCCAACTCCCATATTTCTTCAATCCTTTCATAAAAGGTCATATCGCTCTTCACGGGATTTAAATCTTTAGCACTGGAAACCTAGACCGTCTTAGCTACTAAGGAGACACCACTATTTTGTACAACCTTTACATTATCTCTGTCTTTTGTGAAGTAACGCACCCCATCTACCAGATAGCCTTTAAAAGAAAAAATAGTGAACGACGGTTTGAATGCAAGCCATCTTATCATTTGTGAAACAATTTCACCATTCTCTATTTCATCATTAACCTTTTGTTGAAACCAGTCCGCAAAAAGCCGATTGTGCTCACCAATCTGCCACTGAATGGTTTTCTTTCTCCCTCCGTAAATATGTTCAAGATATTCCTTGTGCATCCTATCAAAATGCACAAGCTAAATTAAAAACAACAAAAATGTTATTTGAAAAAAAATTATTAAAAAAAACAGACTTACATAATATATGGATGAACTTTAGGATTGTTTAGAAGCACATGTAAATGCATCTCGTCCCGTTCTCTTTCTTCCACCGACTTTATTATTGCAGCGGATAATGGACCAGAAAGCTTGCTGCAATGGTCCTTCGGAAGACCGGCAGTTGTGCAACTCTGCTTAGCAAACTCTGCACAAAATTCAACGAATTCTTCTCCAAGATATCTTTCCTCTATACAACCTTCCGTATAGAAACGGTTTTTCACATAGCTTTTGAGCACTTTATTAAACTATTTGAAAGGAAACATCCATCGATAGAAAACAGGTCCACATAGTCACAATTCTCTAACCAAATAAACGGTGAGATGTATCATTACATCAAAAAATGACAGAGGAAAAATCTTTTCTAGCTCGCACAATGTTAGTACCACATCCGCTTGCAATTTTTCCAATTTTGATACATCTACAACCTTGTTATACAAAGAGTTAAAAAAACACAACCTAATAATGCTAACCCTAACATTTTTGGGGATTACGGACCGGATTGCGACCGGAAGCAACTGTTGAAGGAGTATGTGGCATTCATGGGACTTGAGCCCAAACAACTTCGCATCATCCATTGATACATAGTATTTAATATTCGATGTGTGTCCATACGGTAGTTTCATTGATAATAGTGATTTCAACAGTTTTCATTTTTCGACCTTTGTAAGAGTAAAAACAGAAGAAGGTAGGTAAGTTCTCTTTACACCTACTTGCGGAGCTAAATCAAGTCTAATCCCCATTTCCATCATGTCATTACGAGATGCTTCACTGTCTTTAGACTTGTGTTTTATATTAAGTAGTGTCCCAATCAAATTGTCGCACATATTTTTCTCAATGTTCATAACATCGAGACATTGACGTACATAATGAAATCTCCAATAATCTAAATAAAAAAATTGACTTTTTCTTCCATGGATAGTCTACCTTCTTTGCCTTCTTTACTTCTTTTTCAAAAGTAAATTTAATTTGCTCTTGTTGCTCTAAAACCTGTTCTCCAGAAAGGGGTTGACGTGGTTGTCCAAATTCTTCTTCACCATTGAAAGTCATTTTCTTCCTTCTATAAGGATGATGCCTAGGCAAATAGTGACAGTGACCTTGATAACACATCTTCCTCTATGGGATAAATATTTAGCAACAGTGTCATCACCACATAAGGGACAAGACATATACCCCTGATTCACGCAACCTGATAAATTTCTGTATGCCGAAAAGTCATTTATCGTCCATAACAACATTGCTCTTAAAGTGAAAAAAGAATTGGTACTAGCATCGTATACATTTGGCTCCCCTTCTTCCCATAGCTTCAGCAAATCATCAATCAATGGTTGTAGAAATACATCAATTTTATTACCAGGCTCATGTGGACCAAAGACTAGTACGGTTAACATCATAAACTTCCTCTTCATACATAACCATGGAGGAATATTATAAGTTACCAAAACTACTGGCCAACAACTGTACCTATTAGTTAGACCGTTATTATATGGGTTGATACCATCTTCCGCCAAAGCTAAGCGGAGGTTCCTTGGCTCAATACCGAATTTGGCCACCTATAATCAACATTCCGCCAAGAAGGTGAATCTGCTGGATGACGCATATGGCCATCTTTAATTTTTTTTGTCGGAATGCAAAGTCAAAAGTTTAGCGATTGAAGCAGATTTAAACATCCGTTTAAATTTGGGAATAATTGGAAATTACCACATTACTTTCGCTAGAATATTAACCCTAGGTTTCCCATCCTTCCTGTTAGGATGAAAATACGCGCTAATAACACACGCAAGTATACGCGTTCGCAAGTAATATAGAATACTTTCTAGTTCGTTTCCAAAGAGACTCAGACTAATTATGTTCAATTAAACTCACTCACCAATGTATGACTACTTCTTAATGTTAAGACAATAACACTTAGAATTGATTAACTAGTTATTAACTACAATTAACTATGAGAATTAAGCACTTAATTAACACTTAAATTAACAATATTCAAACACTCATGAGATCACAACTTCATTAGTACTTCCTTTAATAGTCATTGTTATTACCCTTAACATGCAACAATGATGATATTAATCGAATAACATGAAACTGATAAAAGCCAACTTTCATTGTACTAGTACCATTCTACCAAGCATCCACAATTAAGATAGAAGTTGAATAGGCATCAATTATGTTGAGTCCCTATATGTCTACAGAAATTGACAACATAACGATTTAAGCACAAGTTATTCCTTTTGATTACACAGGGCAAGTAAAACGGTTAGAGTTACCCACTAATCATGCATACTCGTACATGAACCTATGCTAGCATGGCAAGTTCTAAATCTCAAGATCCACCGTCGCTTCACAAGAGATTCACACCCTATCTTATATGTTCGCGACGCACATAAGACGAATACGCACAACCAATACTAGATATCATACAATCATCACACACTAAGGTATTAAACAACTAACTAAAGAATTCCATAGTAAATCCGTTACGACCCCATGATCACGACTAGCCCATGATAGCACTCATCGTCATCATGGGTTCATACGAAAACATGATAATAACACACGAGAATAATAACTAAAACTACTTATATTAAACCAGAGTACGTCACAAGAGTAAGTAGGTTCAAAGTAAAGAAAACTAGAAAATAAAGAATCACAAGAAAATATGCTTCCTCTTCGTTACGGTGTGCTAAAACGGTCTTCTTCCTTATCTCCTCGCTCTTCGATTAATACTACGATCCAACCTCTGTGAAACGTCTCTGAAATCTACTTATATAGGAGCCCCATAAAGCCCAGCTAACTCAGAAGTTGGAAGTCAAACAGAAATAGGAGTCTAAAATATTAATTCTGAAAATCCGACCTTGCGCGGCCGCTCAGCATTCCTGAGCGGGCGCTCAGCTTCCTTAACGGTCGCTCAGCAGAGCTGAGCGGGCGCTCAGCCCCCTTCTGGAAACTGATATGTTTTCTCCCGTTTCTTCGCTGCAATCTGCTCCTATCTTCCCACTTGCAATGCTAAACACATGCCAAGGCTTATTATTGATGAAATCTCTTCCGAAATGTAATTAATACCCTGAATACACAAACACTAGAAAAACGCATCAAAGACACAAAATACTTGATTTGAAGACATCAATTCAAGCCATTATAGGATGTTCTAAGGGGTATAAAATGCCACTTATCATACCCCCAAACTTAAATCGATGCTTGTCCTCAAGCGTCACAGACTCAAAAACAAAACAAAAACATGCATGAATGCAATCTATATGAAATGCAGCGATCCCCCTTACTAAGACCAAACCAACCAATTTACGACATCTCAACAAATGCAATTAGGCGAATAAAGATCAATCAAATCATGCAAACTAACATACAGCTAGAAACGTGGTGTGTGCATGATTATACGAAGAATAAAATTCTAGGCACAAAGTGACTTATAACACTTCAAGAATCCTGGAGCTTATTACGTAATCATGCTTTTTATTTATAACAACAAATGCTTATTTGACCGTGCAATGAGTGAGGTCCACAAAAGACTTATACAATGGCATCCATGTAGCGAGCGTTAGGTTAGCGGATCCCAGACTATAAAAGCCTTAGGTCACTAGGCACAATGTCCCCTAAGAACTTAATAACTCGAATACCAAAGAGCCCACTCGTGATCAATTATGCATTAACTCTTTATTTATTTTTCTTTTTTTTTCTTCTTTTCTATTTTTTTTCTCTTTTTTTTTCAAAATTTCTGAGCAAGTGCGTTTCGCTCCATCTTGCTCAACCCTAGACTACTCGCATAAAATTATGAGCGGGCTACTAGCCATTTGACGCCTAGCCACAATTAGCAATGAATTCCATTTTTCACTCTATTTTTTTCTTTTCATGCCTTTTATCACTAAGAACCTATTATAAAATTCTAAGCATAATCAATAGATTAACCTCGAAAACCATCAAACCATAACAACAATATAGTCCTTAAGCATTCTCTAAGACTTAGTGAAATTACAAGTGTTTCTAGTATGCATATCAACTTACACGACTCAACATTACTTCAACGCTATCACTATACTCGCATCAACATCAGAAATTAATTGGTAAGTCAGCGCAAAAGGGATCATGGTATATGCATGAGCTACATGACATGATAAATAAAGCTATAAATAATAAAAAAATACTATATGGCAAAAAAATATGCAATTATATGAACTAAACTATCATGAATATGCAACTATATGACACACACACACAAAATATTCCTTAACTACCACCCCCAAACTTAAAATCTTCAGTGTCCCTAGTGAAGGTAGTAGAAAGGAACACAGGGTATACCTACTCGGAGAGATCATCATCATCATCACCCTCAGAGGGTGGTGTATCAGGAGGCGGATATGTAGAGTCCTCACCAAAAACTGGCCACTGGATGTCAACTCCAAGGCCTCGAAAAGCAGTCCCAAGTGCAAGGGTGAGCTCTTGAGCAAACCTGCTCTGTGTCTCGTACATAGCATCCATCCTCCTCGACAGCCTCCTATACTGGGCATCAGCCATCCCAACACCCTCCTGAGCTCTAGAAGAACCAGCCTCATCTCGCCTTTGTCTCGCCATGGTAGCTCCTCGTGTTGGACGCCGTCCTGGAAGACGATAACCCAGCCCATGCTCCTCAGGCTCACCACCGGTCCACTCCTGCATCGCATGCAGAGTCCCGGAGTCAATAGGAGCGGTCGGCAACTGCAACTGTTCATGAGACGGCCACTGAACTCCCACTGCTCGGCAAAGCTTTGTAACCGTGGATGCATAAGGGATGTTCATGTGCTTAGCTCCCCTCAAAAACTTCATAATTCCTTGGTAGATGAACTCACCAAGGTCCATATAGTACTCCTCATTCAAAATTCCCCATAACAACTGTGCTCTCTCAACTGTGACCTCATGTGCATGTGAAGTAGGCAGAATATTAGCGCAAATAAAAGCATTCCATGCACGGGCATACCTGTTCATCGCAATCGCCGGAAAATGGCGATACTCGTTAGTCCCAGTCTTGAAGGTCCAAATTATGCCCGGCCTACAGAGAGTAGCACAAATCAAATCCAAGTCAAAATCCTCAGCAGTCTTCTCGTTCCAATTCTTCTCCGTGGGCTTCCTCTGTCGCTGCCCAATCACACGGTGAATCGCCGTAGGGTGATAATCCACCATCATCCCCCGAACAACAGAATACCCATTCTTCTCAGCCTTCGCGTTCGCATAGAACTCGCGAACCACGCTCATCAGAACTGCTTCAGAAGACTCACAAAAAGCAATCCAACCCTTCTCAGCAATCATAGGCAACAACTCACCATCCCTCCCTGATGGTAAGAACCCCCTCTCCTTCAAAATAGGCTTACCCAGAAGCCTAGTATACTCCTCCTCAGCAGCCCTATCATTCAAACGAGGCCTCGCAGCAATACCCCTCGAAGAATCGGCAATCATGACAGTGCTGCTGCTATCGATAGTCCTGGATCTCTTGGGTGCCATCGAAACTGAGTAAAAGTGTTTAAGATTTGTGTTTTTGGATTTGGGAGAGAGTTTAAGGTTTGAAAGTGTATGGGGAGTATATGGAATAGGTGTATGTATATATAGGGTAGGGATTAGGATAAAATTTGATTAGGAGTGGGTTTGAGTGTTAAAAACATGGGATAATGGGGAAATAGGTCGTGGGTAATGGGCTGTATTTTGTTTTTTTTATTTTTCAAAATTGTTTTTGGATTTTTATTGGACTTAAAAAAATTTCTCCCAGTCAGCCCCTGAGCGGTCGCTCAGCAGAACTGAGCGGGCGCTAAGGGGTCTTGTGGAATTTTTTTTCCCTTGCCCTGTTTTTCTGATTTTTTTTGGTTTTAGATAGGTTACTAACTTCTAAGGGTTCCTGTAACAACAATTCATGAGTTGCCTCCCAAGAAGCGCTTCTTTTTCGTCATTTGCTTGATGTAGCGTACCTTACTCAAGTTGACAATAAAACGGCACTAACCACTTCCCGGTTTGCCGTGTCCCCATAGTAGTGCTTCAAACGCTGACCATTAACCTTGAATGCTTGGTCCGGATCATTCTCAAAAATCTCCACCACTCCATGTGGAAACACAGTTTTGACAATAAAAGGTCCAGACCACCTTGATTTCAACTTCCCAGGAAAAAGTCAGAGATGAGAGTTGAATAAAAGAACTTGCTGCCCTGGCACAAATAACTTAGGATGAAGCTTCCTGTCGTGCCACCTTTTCACTTTTTCCTTGTACATTTTGTTGTTCTCATACGCTTGGAGTCGAAATTCATCAAGTTCATTAAGCTGAAGCATTCGCTTCTTTCCAGCTGCATCTAGATCCAGGTTCAACTTCTTCAACGCCCAATAGGCCTTATGCTCAAGCTCCGCAGGTAAATGACATCCCTTACCATACACAAGTTGAAACGGGGACATCCCAAGTGGAGTCTTATATGTTGTTATATAAGCCTAAACAGCTTCATCAAGCTTTAAAGACCAATCCTTCCTTGACGGACAAACAACCTTCTCTAAAATGCGCTTGATTTCTCTGTTAGACACTTCCACTTGACCATTCGTTTGCGGATGATAGGCAGTAGCAACACGATGATTCACATTGTAGCGCTGCATCATAGAAGTAAACTTACGGTTGCAGAAATATGACCCTTCATCACTTATGATTACTCGTGGCGTTCCAAACCTTGTGAAAATTTGCTTATGAAGAAAATTCAACACCGCCTTTGCATCATTCGTTCGTAGAGCTTTGACTTCTACCTATTTTGAGACATAATCGACTGCCAGCAAGATGTACTGATTATTGTAGGACGAGACAAAAGGCTCCATAAAATCGATTCCCCAAACATCAAAGACCTCGACTTCAAGTATCATATTTAACGGAATCTCATCCTTTCTTGTAAGATTTCCCACTCTTTGGCAACGATCACACCTTAAAACAAACTGATGAGCATCCTTAAACAAAGTAGGCTAGAAAAAACCTGCTTGCAGAATACGAGCTGTCATCTTCTCACCACCATAGTGTCCACCATAAACTGTGGAGTGGCAGTCTCGTAATATCCCCTCCGTCTCACAGAATGGGATACATCTCCTGATGATCTGGTCAGCTCCCTGTCTATACAAATACGGTTCATCCCACATATACCACTTTACCTCATGAAGAAACTTCTTCTTTTGAGCTGTGATCAAATTAGGAGGCATTATATTGCTGACAAGATAATTCACAATATCTGCGAACCATGGCTCTTCCTCCTGAACTGCAAACAACTACTTATCCGGAAAAGATTCGTTGATCAATGTCTTATCATGTGAAGTAGACTAGGGATTCTCCAATCTAGAGAGATGGTCAGCTACTTGATTCTCAGTACCTTTTCGATCCTTGATCTCTAACTCAAATTCCTGTAGCAAGAGCACCCAACGAATGAGTCTCGGCTTCGAATCCTTCTTGGAAACCAAATAGTGAATGGTCACATGATCAGTGAACAATGTAACCTTTGTCCCAAGCAAATAAGATCAAAATTTTTTGAAACCAAAGACTATAGCCAAGAGCTCTTTCTCAGTAGTGGTGTAGTTTATCTGGGCCCCATTTAAGGTCTTGCTAGCATAGTAGACCACATGAAAGAGATTATTCTTGCGCTGCCCAAGAACTGCGCCCACCGCATAATCACTTGCATCACACATCATCTCAAAAGGCTCTGTCCAATCAGGTGTTGTAATAACTGGTGCAGTTATCAAACTCTTCTTAAGAGTCTCGAATGTCGTTAAACAGTCATCATCAAATTTAAAAGGCACATCCTTCTCAAGCAAGTTGCACAACGGCTTAGATATCTTCGAAAAGTCCTTGATGAAACGCAGATAAAAACCCGCATGACCAAGAAAACTACGGATTCCTTTCACAGAAATAGGTGGTGGAAGATTTTCAATGACTCTCACCTTGGCTTTGTCCACCTCAAGACCCTTGCTAGAGACCTTATGCCCAAGAATAATGCCTTCACACACCATAAAATGACATTTTTCCCAATTGAGCACAAAATTAGTTTCCACACACCTTTTTAGCACCGCACGAAGATTATTCAAACATTCATCATATGAATGTCCAAAGACGGAGAAGTCGTCCATGAACACCTCGACATTATTTCCAATCATGTCAGAGAATATAGCCATCATACATCTCTGAAAAGTGGCCGGTGCGCCACATAACCCAAACGAAACTCTGCGAAAAGCAAACGTGCCAAATGGACAAGTGAAGGTAGTCTTTTCTTGATCCTCTAGTGCAATACAAATCTGATTATACCCTGAATAACCATCCAGAAGACAATAATACTCATGACCGGCCAACCTGTCAAGCATCTAATCAATAAACGGAAGAGGGAAGTGATCCTTCCTTGTGGCCTTGTTCAACTTTCTGTAGTCCACGCATAACCTCCATCCTGTGACTGTTCTCGTGGGGATGAGCTCGTTCTTCTCATTTGCTACCACAGTGATACTTTCTTTCTTAGGTACACATTGCACGGGGCTCACCCAAGAACTGTCAGAAATAGGATAAATGATTCATGCATCCAGCCACTTCAGAATTTCTTTCTTCGCCACTTCTTTCATGATAGGATTAAGTCTGCGCTGTTGCTCAATAGTCGGCTAACTACCCTCTTCTAGCAGAATCTTATGCATGCAGTATGAAGGGCTGATCCCTTTGATGTCTGTTATAGTCCAACCGATAGCCGATTTGAATTCTCTCAAGATCCTTAAGAGCTTATCCTCCTCACTACCTGAAAGGTCAGATGCAATAATAACAAGTAAAGTAGATGCATCACCTAAAAAAGTATACCTCAAGTGTTCAGGCAATAGTTTAATCTCCAAGGTAGGTGCTTCCTCAATAGATGGTTTGAGCTTTCCTTCAGCATTTTTGAGGTTAGAAGTATCAAGAGATTCAAATGGCATGTCTAGCTTTCGCCTCCAGGGAGAAGCATTTTGATATTGTAGTTGCTCATTGCCATCCTCATCATCACTGTCAAAATCCCCCACTAAGGCCTTCTCTAATGCATCAGACATTACCATATGATCAAGTTCTGAAGTAATCGCAGAATCAATCAAATCCACTTTTAAGCACTCCTCATCTTCTCTAAGGAATTTCATTGCTTTGAATACATTGAATGTCACATCCTGATCCTGCACCCGCATTATAAGTTCACCTTTCTGCACATCTATCAAGGTACGACCTGTAGCCAAGAAAGGTCTTCCCAAGATTATGGGAATCTTCTTATCTTCCTCGAAATCCAGAATAACAAAGTCTGCAGGAAAGAAGAGCTTATCCACCTTTATCAGCACATCTTCCACTATGCCTCGTGGGTAAGTAATAGAACGATCAGCCAATTGTAGAGACATGTAGGTGGGCTTTGGATCAGGCAAATTCAACTTTTTAAAGATCGATAACGGCATTAGATTGATGCTTGCTCCCAAATCACAAAGGCACTTGTCAAAAGACAACTTGCCAATGGTGCAAGGAATGGTGAAGCTACCTGGATCTTTAAGCTTTGGAGGTAACTTTTGTTATAGCACAGCACTGCATTCTTCCGTTAGAGCAACGGTCTCAAGGTCATCCAGTTTCACCTTCCTTAAAAGAATATTCTTCATAAATTTTGCGTAACTAGGCATTTGCTCCAGAGCCTCAGCGAAAGGTATATTGATGTGAAGTTTCTTGAACACCTCCAGAAACTTACCGAACTGCTTATCCAGCTTTTGTTCTTGCAATCTCTTAGGGAAAGGTGGTGGAGGATATAGCTATTTCTCCCTTGTATTACCCTCAGGAAGAATGTGTTCAATAGTAGTCTTCCTTGGTTCCGTCGCTTTCTCCTTTTGCTTAGCTTCTTTATCACCAACTTCAGCTTCTCCTTCTTTTACTTTTTCAGCATCAGCAACTTTTCCAGACCTTAAGGTAATAGCCTTGACTTGCTCTTTAGCTTCCTTCCTTCCTGGCACTTCAGTATCACTGGAAAGTGTGCCAGGTTGACGATTGAGCACTGCATTGGTTATTTGTCCGATTTGATTTTCCAAGGTCTTGATAGAAACCGCCTGACTTTTGCACAACAGCTTAAGTTCCTCAAAATCAGCACTAGAGGGTGGAGCTGCACCTCCTTGTTGAGGATAAAATTGCTTTTGAGCATAATGCTGTGGTTGCGGGAATCGAGGTGGATTGAACTGTTTACTTACGCCTTGCTGATATGGTTGTTGAATAGCATTCTGATTATTACTCCAGCTGAAATTTGGATGATTTCTGTTATTAGGATGATAAGTAGCTGGCACAGGCTGCTGTTGTCACTGATAATTATTCACATACTAAACAGATTCGTTAACAAGAGAACACTGATCCGTAGCATGAGAACCTGCACAAAACTCACAGACCATAGCTATCTGATTGACCCCATAGGTGGCTAGAGAGTCGACCTTCATAGACAGTGCTTGGAGCTGCGCTGCAATAGCTGTGGCTGCATCGACTTCCAGAATACCTGCTACCTTCCCGGGCATCATCCTTTGAGTTGGGTTTTGATGCTCATTTGCAGCCATAGTCTCAATAAGATTATAATCCTCAGTATAGCTTTTGGCCCACAAGGCGCCTCCAGCTGCTGCATCGAGCATGGGCCGAGATTGGGCCCCCAAACCATTATAGAAACCAGTGATCACCATCCAATCAGGCATTCCATGATGTGGACACTTTCTCAACATCTCCTTGTAGCGCTCCTAAGATTCGCACATAGATTCTGTAGGTTGTTGCGTAAACTGAGTAAGAGCACTCCTCATAGCAGCAGTCTTCGCCATTGGATAAAACTTCACCAGAAATTTTTGCGGAAGATCTTGCCAAGTAGTGATAGACCCAGCTGGTTCAGAATGTAACCAGTCCTTAGCTTTATCCCTCAGAAAGAATGGGAAAAGCCTCAGCTTGATAGCCTCATCAGTCACACCATTATATTTGAAAGTACTACAGATCTCGACAAAATTTCTTATGTGAATGTTGGGGTCTTCAGTCGCAGCACCTCCGAAAGAAACAGAATTCCGCACCATCTGAATAGTGCCTGGCTTGATTTCAAAGTTATTGGCCGCAATAGCCGGGTGCATGATGCTAGACTGAATATCATCAATTTTAGGCCGAGAAAAATCCATAAGAGCTAGATCTGCCGGAACTAAACGATCATCCATGGTTACTGGCTCTTTCTGCTCACTTCCTGAATCCGAATCTTCAAAATCTATCTCCCCCAAAATATCAAGAACTTCGTCTGTCTCCTCAGCCGTATCAAAAGTCCTCTTGCGAGTACGAGAACGAGTTTGCATAAAACACTCGTTAAAGTACCTGAAACAAAACCGGAAACAATAAGTAACACGTCTTAATCACTGAGTCCTAATGACCAATGATGGTAAGTACATAAACTAAACAAATACGCTGAGTCCCCGGCAGCGGCGCCAAAAACTTGTTAGGGTGAAAACACGCGCTAATAGCACACGCAAGTATACGCGTTCGCAAGTAATATAGAATACTTTCTAGTTCATTCCCACAGAGACTCACACTAATTATGTTCAATTAAACTCACTCACCAATGTATGACTACTTCTCAATGTTAAGACAATAACACTTAGAATTGATTAACTAGTTATTAACTACAATTAACTATGAGAATTAAGCACTTAATTAACACTTGAATTAACAATATTAAAACACTCATGAGATCGCAACTTCATTACTACTTCCTTCAATAGTCATTGTTATTACCCTTAGCATGCAACAGTGATGATATTAATAGAATAACACGAAACTGATAAAAGCCAACTTTCATTGTACTAATACCATTCTACCAAGCATCCACAATTAAGATAGAAGTTGAATAGGCATCAATTATGTTGAGTCCCTATATGTCTACAAAAATTGACAACATAACAATTTAAGCATAAGTTATTCCTTTTGATTACAGAGGGCAAGTAAAACGGTTAGAATTACCCACTAATCATGCATACTCGTACATGAACCTATGCTAGCATGGCAAGTTCTAAATCTCAAGATCCATCGTCGCCTCACAAGAGATTAACACCCTATCTTATATGTTCGTGACGCACATAAGACGAATACACACAACCAATATTAGATATTATACAATCATCACACACTAAGGTATTAAACAACTAACTACAGAATTCCATAGTAAATCCGTTACGACCCCATGATCACGATTAGCCCATTATAGCACTCATCATCATCATGGGTTCATATGAAAACATGATAATAACACACGAGAATAATAACTAAAACTACTTATATTAAACCAGAGTACGTCACAAGAGTAAATAGGTTCAAAGTAAAGAAAACTAGCATCCAACGTTACAACGAAATAAAGAATCACAAGAAAATATGCTCCATCTTCGTTGCGATGTGCTAAAACGGTCTTCTTCCTTATCTCCTCGCTCTTCGATTAATACTACGATCCAACCTCTGTGAAACGTCTCTAAAATCTACTTATATAGGAGCCCCATAAAGCCCAGCTAACTCATAAGTTGGAAGTCAAAGAGAAATAGGAGTCTAAAATATTAATTCTCAAAATCTGACCCTGCGCGACCGCTCAGCTTCCTGGGCGGTCGCTCAGCAGAGCTGAGCGGGCGCTCAGCCCCCTTCTGGAAACTGATCTGTTTTTCTCCCGTTTCTTCACTGCAATCTGCTCCTATCTTCCCACTTGCAATGCTAAACACATGTCAAGGCTTATTATTGATGAAATCTCTTCCGAAATGTAAGTAATACCCTGAAATGCACAAACACTAGAAAAATGCATCAAATACACAAAATACTTGATTTCAGGACATCAATTCAAGCCATTATAAGACGTTCTAAGTGGTATAAAATGCCACTTATCACTTCCCCGGCTTCCAACGAGATAAATGACACTTGGGACACTCAGAAGCATTCTCGTTTACACACCTGTACAGAACACACTCAATTGGACATGCGTGGAATTTGATATATTTGAGGCCTATATTAGATAAGGTTTTCTTTGCTTTGTACGCATTAAAAGGCAAGACATAATCCTCAAGAAGTAAAGAACCTACAGAAGATAGTAGGTCAGAAAATGCATTGTGCTAATACCAAATCGCGCCCTCCAGTTATGCAATTTTAATATTGAATATAGTTTACTGCATTCACTACCCTCATATAAAGGTTATTGAGCATCAGCTACAAACCGCTTGAATTTATACGAATCTTTATCGTAATGATCAGCCCCCGAATTATTATATGCTGCGTCGCAAACATCAAAGGCTTTCATGGGATCAGGATTAGGATCAGGAGCCTGATTGGTGTTAGAAGCAGCAGTTGACCTAGAAGTAGTTTTAGATTCCCCATGCCAAATCCATTTAATGTAACCCAAGCTAAACCCATTCTCATACAGATTACCCCTAATAACTTTTACAGAGAACTTTTTAAAATTACCGCAGCATGAACATGGACAAGGTATGCTCTTAGGATATTTACTATTATCTTCGGCAAAAATCAAAAAATTAACCCCGATTTTGTACTCTAATGTGTCCCTATCTTTCCCGATCCATGTTTTATCCATATGTTGTTCCATCTATACAGGCTCTACCTAATTGTCATTATGAAAATATAATTAAATACGGGTTTCATATATATATATAAGCTCATGTTATGATAACATACATTAATTTAACTGCCTAAAAATGTAAAAATATGCTACCATAAATGGTTGATTACACTATAATGAGGTAAGAATACACTGTAATGAATCATTCAAAACATTCAAGTATAACAAATTTCAAGCATTATACAAAATCCAAACAGTGTGCATTTTTAATCGAACAAATATTTAACTTTCAGTGAGTAATCAAATTGCAAACATTCAAATTTCAGCATTAAATTGCAAGTATAAAAATTATAAAATAACAGTTGTGCATAACAAATCCAAACTCCAACAAAAAACAACATGTAAGTATAAAAACAAAGAACAAAAAATTGAAAGCAGCATGTAAGTGTAAAAACAAAGAACAAATCTAAACTCGAACAAAAACCAATATGCAAGTATAAACACTCGATCGAACAAAAAATCGAAAGCATGTACCTTCTTAGAAAACAACGATTTGAAACCAAAATCAAACCAATCCAAAGCAAAACTCGAACCAATAGAACCTAGACTCGAACCCAGATGAACTCCAAGTTGTAAATCGAACCTTTAATCCCTAAAACTGAAAGCTCCAACCTTTAATCCCTAAAATCCATGCTTAATCGAACAAAACAAAATGAGAAAAAGAAGGAAAAGAAGTTAGGTTAAACTGAAAATGAAAGAAAAGAGTTAAAGAAACAAAATGGAGAAGAAGTAGGAAGAAAAAAAGAAGAAGTT
Source organism: Apium graveolens (assembly GCF_009905375.1). Lineage (NCBI taxonomy): Eukaryota > Viridiplantae > Streptophyta > Magnoliopsida > Apiales > Apiaceae > Apium > Apium graveolens. The sequence goes on from NC_133652.1 coordinate 176,403,450, forward strand.
TGTAAAGAAATCGAAAATTTCAAAAGGGGGAGAAGAAGTTAGGTCTGAAATCGGGGAAGAAAAGAGAGAGAATTACCTGTTTTTGTCTAAAAAGGGGAGAGAATGTTTTTTATTTGTTTTTAAATTTTTGTCTGAAATTTTTCTTTTTTTAAAGAAGGGGGGGAAGACAGATGCAAAACAAAGTTTTTATTTCAGAAAATCGGGAAGTATTGGGGGAACTTATTTGGTAAAAATTTGGCTAAAGCGGGGGAGAGAATGGGATCGCGCTTAAAAATTTTAAAGACAAGTTTTAGACATCGGTTAAAGGATAAACTGATGCATAGTTTAGTAAAAGACATCGGTTCTATTAGAGTCGATGTAAAAGAGCCCTTTTAACATCGGTATCATTAGAAACTGATATCTAAATGGCGATGTCTAATGCACTTTGTGGAAGGGAACAACGGAAGAAACCGGGATGAGAGGGGAGAAAGAAGGAGAGAAAGGAACGGAGAGAGATAGAGAGAATTGAGAGAGAGAGGAATTAAACGAGAGAGAGACACAGAGAGGAGATGAGCGAGATAGAGATTAGAGAGAGAGTAGAGATTGATTTTACCTAAATCAATTTGTCTTGTAATAATTCTTATGAATTCAAACGTAAAATCAAGAAGCTGCCACGTACCCAAAATAAAAGGACACTCAACAATTTATAGACTGAAATCAAAACACGTGTCCTCTTCTCTTTTATGCCAAATTTCTGATTCATTTTCTTAAATTTAACGAATCAGCTGCGCGTAAAAATTCGTCAAAAAATTATAAATTAAATACCAAAATTCTCTGAATATTCAAAAGCTAATAAAAAAGTTTATAATTTTTAAAGCATTTCTGAAACGCGCAGCATACCCGAATTTAATGATTTAACGAACAAACGTGCGACTGAATTTAATCCGAAAAATTTCCAAAATAATTTTAAAATTCTCGAAATATTAAAAACTTAAGAATATATGAGTTTCGTAAGTTTTTGAAACATTTTGGGATTTAATACCGAATTTACTCATAAATACAATCAGAAAATTATTTAGGGATAAATAATGAATGAAATATTGCTTCCTAAATTTTATAAATTTCGAAAAGTAATTATTGAAATTATAAAACAAATATTTATGAAAATAAATATTCAATAAAATCACTTTTAAAAGTAAAAACAAAACAATACTGCTCAGTATTTAATTATACACATAATCCTCGTACACCAATAAACCACACATATTTAATAATTAGGCAATACACAGTTGACAGAACTAATACACATATTTTATTTATTTAATTATTCAATAATTACACTTTTAATAATACAGAATTACGAGTCATTATATATGGTACCCATGAATTACCTTATGCTTTGAGACGAATATCTTGGCACTATTGCTTATAATTCTATTTATTGAATTAAATTATTTATTATGTTGTCATTATCGATTTGGATGGTTTTCTAAAATATGGACCAGATTCGTGGTCAGACCAGATTCGTGGTCGGATTTGGCCAATGTGTGCTTTGGATCTAGTATATAAAGCAGAGTTGTGTGCCTTTCTCGGGGTTAGTGCGTGACTGATCAGCAGCCTAACCTTGGTTTTTAAAATAAAAGTGAATATCAAATTCTAATCATTGCTTAACTAGAAACTTTATTTCTTAATTATTTATTTAATCATTGTTTAATCTCAGTATCGTAACTGTGACTTGCTGAGCTAGTTAGCTCACTCTTTCAAATATGTTTATGTTCTTTTCCATTTAAGAAAGAAGTTGTTGGTAACGAGGATCCCCAGACCAGTGTGCGAGCTAGGATTCCAGGTTGAGTTGGATCGAGCTAGTTGGAGACTTTTGTTTTGGTTTTGAGTTTGAAAGTTTGTAATAATGTTTGTTAATCAGATGTAAGTTAAACTAGGTGGAATTTGGTACGATTAGTGGCTTGTGTTCATACTTTAACCTGTTGTGATTCGTGGATGTGTAAGATAGGGACATCGGATATATTATTTCATAAACAAGTTTATATTGTGTGTGTGTCTGTTGTGAACCTCAAACTTCTGACCTGGGTTTGGAGGGCGTCATACACTATACACGAACTGTTTCTCTTCAATTCTCGTACTCTCACCTCTTCGCACAAACCCTAATTTTTGAATGGCTACCACTGAGTCTGTTTCTTCATTTGCTGCGATTAAGTATGTGTTTAATCACATGACTTTTTTGGCTACAAACTTTCAATCCCCTTTACATGAAACTGACATTCTTGATGTTTTCAGCGTAATTCAGGATTTTTTTAGCCCAAAGTGATATTAGGTATGCTCTTACTGCTCCTTCATGAAATTGGTTTAAACAGATTAAGCAGATTTGGGAGAATTCAACTTGTGATTGTGAGAAAGGGATAATTTTATTCGCTTACAAAAATCGGGAATATGAGATCAATGCAACCGTTGTTGAGGCAGCTTTGAAATTGCCTGCTTTTAATGGTAGGACTCCATTTGTGACTCCTACTGCAACACTCTTTGACTGGGTTGGAGAGATTGGTCATAGCGTTGATTTCACTAAGGCTCGAGAGATGTTTAGAATAAAGCTCAGGAAAGAATGGAATTTCTACTTTGATTGTATAAGCAGAGCTTTTCTGAATAAGGTATATAACTTTGATGCCCTTCCATTATCTTCACTATAGATAGGTTACTCATTGATATATGGTCATGCTTTTGATTATAGTAACATTATTATGCAATTCCTGATAGCTCAATTTAATGATAAAGCTGATGGTGTTGGTTACATTAGGTTTCTACAACTAATTTTTACTTATCTTTTACCTGGTGAAAGTTTTGAAAAAGATGAACTTCTGATGATCTTTTAAATTAATTTTAAATTTCTGGCTGATTTAGAAAAAAGAAAAGATACTTTTAGGAGAAAAACAATTTTACCACAAGAATTGTGGGTATTTTTTTCTAACAAAATGCCTTACAAGTATAGTTTTCCAAATACTGATACTGTGGAACAAGGCACACATCCAAACCTATTCCTGACCAAAGTTTCCATTATTCTTCACTTAAATCGAAACACTCTATCACCTCTAGTTCTTCTCAAAAGGAATCAGTTACAAAATCAAGATAATAGCTAAGACTGATATGTCTAAGAGACAATCAAGTCTAAAGGTTGTCTCACATTCACCTAATTTTTTAGAGTAAAAAGGTGGAACAAGGAAGAAAAGTGTTTCATCAGTAACAAAAATCAAGGAGAATATAAGTAAGGGGAAAAGGAAAATTAGAGCTGGTGTTAAACTGGTTAATGAACCATCAGACACTGAGAGTGACAGTGATGATCCAATTGTATTCAAGATGCTTGCTAGACCAGTGGAGGTTACTGGTGGTAATGCAGAAAAATACCAGAGTTCTTTTGCAGCTGCTAAGCCTAAGAAAAAGAGACTGATGAAGGCAGCAAAAGAGGTTCAGAAGAAATTAGATGGTCTTACAGTATTGGCTGATATTGTTCTGGATCAGGAATCTACACATCCAGACAAGTCATTGTCAAATCTTGACAGGTCTCAAGCAAATCCTGACAAGACAGTGACAATTTTTGATCAAAAAGTTATCAAATCTCAAGACAACCAAGATAGCTGAAATTGCTAAGGAAGTTGGTCTGCATAAGTCTATCAAGAGAAAAGCACAGACTTCTACAATTTATCAAAGTAAAAAGACCAAACTTCAATCACCACAGAAGTGGTACAGTACACAAGAACCATCTTCTCAATATGAAGATGCACCTGTTAATGCCCCAGTTACACAAAAACCACCTGCTCAAAGTGTAGGTTCAAGCATAACATCACATCTGACTATTCCTGACATTGCTCAAGGAAGTCATATTTGAAAGGAATATGTCCTAAGTCCAATCATGTATGAGGATTTAGAAATAACTTTTATGTAATCTGTTTTGATTTTATTGATATTAATAAAAGACTTGTTTTGTTTTTATTATGGGCTTTATCTATTTAAGTGTTTAAATAAATATACCATAGTTTAGAGTAAATCTTTTTATGGATTATGATGAGATCATAATAGTGAGACCTAAAAAGATGATAACTCTAAACTTAAATAGTTCCTGGTCATAGGATTACTAACTGGTAATTAATAATCCGCAGAGATCGGTACATACTATGCTTGCTTCATTATGAAGGATGTCTGTTCTCATAGACATTTGTGTGGTGACACTATAGCTAGTATGTAGGTGCTTATTATAGAATAAGTTCACTGAACATGACTCGCACAGCTGAACAACTGATGGAGTTCACTCACGTGTCAGCAGTTGTTCACATAGTGATAGTTGTACAAGTATCCTTAGACTTGAGGTCATCATAGTCATCTTGTGTACACTGAACTATGCTTTGGTTTAGTTCTTAGTCTCCAGGGACAATTATTAGGGCTCTACTGGGTATAGGAATTTGTACACGAAGATAGTGTATGATCAATATAGGATCTACCCCTTCCAGTGAAGGAAGCGAATGTTCAAGGTTGATCCACTTATGCTAGTTCAGGAATCTCTGGCCAGAGTGAATGAAATTAGAAAGGAGTTTCTAATTTGCATAGAACTACACATAGCAAATGGTAAGCAAGTGATTGAATTAGATAGGCTTGACACGAGATTCATGCCTTATATTTAATCGAGACATTGTAGGGTAGAAGGAGTTTATTGTACGGTAACTATTCACTGAATAGGTTCTTGGTATTCTAAGCAGTGAATTCATATTATCCGGATAGTCGCGATATGCTGAGAAGTATCCCTCACGATGTAGAATAAATGTGATTAATTAATTAATCATATTTAATAAATTAGAGAATTTATATAAATAATGATAAAATAGTTTTATTATTATTTATTTCTACTACCGGCTTAATATTGAACCTACAGGGTCACACCATAAAAAGAGAATGTAATGGTGGAGGAATTAATTAATAATGGCTAATAATTATTTATTTGTGAAATAAATAATTAATTGGAAAATTTAATAATTGATTAAATGAGATTTAATTGATTATAAATTAATTAAGAAAATTTCTTAATATTATTAATTAAAGGATTTAATTTTTGGAAATTAAATCAAGAGAGAGAATTATTTCTAAAGTGTTTAGAAAAAGGATTAATAATTAAAAGGTGTTTTAATTATTAATGAGAATAATAAATGGGATAATAATAATAATATTTATGGGAAAATTTCAGCTGAAAATTTTGCCTATAAATACACTATTATAGACCCTATTTTTATTCGAACCACAAAAACCCAAAAAGTTTGGAAAACCCAATTCTCTCCACCTCCTTCCTCCTCCTTAACATCGTTTTCTTGGTGGATACCGGTGGAGTGCTTCACACTTAAGGAGCAACTGCTAAGGATCTCTGATCGTTGTCTCCGAATTATTTTAAAGGTTAGATTCGATCCCTCGAATTTTTATTCATGATTTATATGCTTTTATTTGGATTTTATATGTGTAAAAGCGTTTTGCCATGCCCCGCTGCGATTAAAAATCCAACAATGGTATTAGAGCATAGGTTGTATGCATATAGATCTGTGGTAAAAATTTCAGAATTTTATATGCTTGTATGAATTAATTATGATTTTTACAAGTTATATCATGGATTAATTTTTTCTGGTGAGAAATCGTTTCTCAGAATAATTTTGAATGTTGATCTGGGTTCTACAAGTGTTGTAGATCGTCTGGGTATTTTTTTTCATAATTTTATGATGTATAGATTTTTTATTATGAATTTATGAAGTTCTTGTAATTAAATTCGTAATTAAATAATTATATATATATATGAATTGTATGTATGTATATATTTGTATATCTACTGCTGTTGTCTGTTGATTGCTGCTGCACGGATAAAGAAAAGCAAGGGTACAGGGTACAGTACGGCGGCACGCTGATCGAGAGGAAAGCGGCGGCTGCTGCAAAAGAAAAAAAAAAGGGTGTCGCGCATTCCGGGAATGCGTTACACACCTGTGGCGCATTCACGGAATGCGTTACACCTTTTAATGGGTTAAAAGGGTTGTAACGCATCACCGGAATGTGTTACAGGGCTTGTAACGCGTTCCTGTAATGCGTTACAGCCCGACTATTTACATTAAAATTGATTTTCTGGGAATTTCGTAACTCCGTTTTAGGCATGCAATATACCGTTGGATTCGTTTTTCTGAGACGGATCTAATGGAGTGATCAATTTTAGTTTATATAAAAGTTTTGAACTGTTTATATTTCCATGAAGTGTTTTAAAGCTGTTTTTGACTGTTTTAATTGCTTTTAAATGCTTCATGTGATACATAGAGATGTATAATGCTTAGACTAATGTGCTAGATGATGTAACATGCCTACCTTGATGTTTATTCATGTTTATATATGTGATATATGCTTAGTTTATCATGCGATGATAGATTTAGGTGAACTTAAATGAACATAAGGCGTTTGTTAGACAACCTAGTATAGTGAAATTGTTTCATAACCTTAATAACAATATTATGAATACAATCATGAGATTCTTGTGTTTATGAAACACGTAATTGAATATGAATTTTTGATATGAGAGAAAGGATGATTCTGTCAACAACAGATTTCTATCTGTAAGAAAGGGTTATTAAGTGACGCCTCTTGACAATGCTCCACCCGATCTGGGAATCATCTGATTATTGATTATTGATTTGAAATATTTAATTTAAAAGGAAGAATCTCTTTATAATATGATTATGATTGTAACGTAATATAATCCCTCTAAAATTAAATAATATCAAGTAGTAATTGGCCAATGACACAACGGGCTTGTGTCGGTCATAGCCTTCCAACATGATAGAAAGTAGTTCTTATTTTTGAATCATTGTCGTTTCATGCCACAGCCGAGGGCTTTGATTTCGAAATAAGAAATACTTGTCTATTACATAGAGATGTGTACATTGAATAAGAATCTAAAGGTCGTTACGTGCCACAGCCGTGGGCCTTTGGGGACTGATTCAATTGTATGGAATGTTGGGTTAGACTTGACTTAGAATATTGAGTTTGTCGTGCCACAGCCATGACTCAATTATTCAAGAGGCTAAAGTTTGATTAGGGAATTACATTAGATGTAATTGATAAGAGTTGTCTGCCTATTGAACATTACATGGAGTTTTGTGCCACAGCCGGGGTTGTGTAATGGAATGTAGGATCCCTATTCCCACTAGTATTATGAATGCTTAATTTTTCACGTAGGGGGGTGAATAAATTAGATAAACTAGTGGGAACCACTTATGAATAAAGATCTGATTCATATAGTGTTTTGAAATGAAATCGAATATTTGCTAAGTGTTGTTATGTGTTTATCATTTACAGATTTACTTTGTACGTTATGTCTTCTGCACTATCACTCAGAAGCATACTAGATGCTCACAAATTGACTGGTCCTAATTATGCTGACTGGCTTCGAAACTTGAGAATTGTTCTCAGGATTGAGAAGCTGGAATACGTGATTGACTCACCTAAGCCTACTGAACCTGCTAGTGATGCACATAATGATGAACATGTTGTGTATCGTAAGTGGATAGATGATGCAAATGTTGCTCAATGCATCATGCTAGCTTCCATGAACATTGAGCTACAGAAGCAACATGAGCATATGGATGCTCACACTATCCTAATGCATCTACAAGAGTTGTATGATGTGGCGGGGAGGACAGCTCGATATGAGATATCGAAGGAGCTGTTCGGTTGTAGGATATCTGAGGGATCATCTATGAATGACCATGTACTTAAGATGATCAATTTGTTTGAATGTCTTGGACAACTTGGTTTTGCCATGGATGGGGAGCTGAGCCAAGACTTGGTCTTGCAATCACTTCTGAGTTCGTTCTCGCAGTTTGTTGTAAACTTTCACATGAATAAGTTGGATGTCAGCCTGCCTGAACTCCACAACATGTTGAAGACTGCGGAATCGAATTTTCCCCCTAAGAAGAGTTCTGTTCTTCTAATTGGTGAAGGTTCCAATCCTAAAAAAAGGAAGAGGAACTCTTCCAAGAAGAAGAAAGTAGGTGAGAAAACGCCGGTTCCACCAAAAGCTGAAGACCCCAAGAGCAAAGTTGTTTGCTTTCACTGTAACAAGGTGGGGCACTGGAAGAGGAACTGCAAGGTTTACCTTGCAGAATTGAAGAAGAAGAAGGGTAGTGAGACTACCGCTTCTGATTCAGGTATGTTCATGATAGAAGTGAATATGTCATTAAATCAAATTTCTACTTGGGTATTAGATACCGCATGTGGTTCTCAAATCTGTAATTTGTTGCAGGGACCAAGGAGAAGTAGGACTCTTGAGGAAGAGGAGGTGATTCTACTGATAGGAAATGGAGCAAGAGTTGCTGCTGAAGATGTAGAATCATTTCATTTACATATGCCTACGGGCAAGACTATTGTTTTAAATAAGTGTTATTTTGTTCCCTCGATTGTGAGGAATATTATTCCCATGTTAGACTTGGCTGGATTTTCATTTATTATTGAGAATAATGAATGTTCTATTCTTAGAGATAATATTCTTTATGGACGTGGTACTTTAAATAATGGTCTGTATATATGTGACATAATTTACTTCGGATTGAACAAACTAATAAAAGAAAAGGGATGATGAAAATCTCACTTTATAGTGGCACTGCAGTCTCCATTTAGTAGACATGGAGAAAGGACTGCAAATTTGCTAGGAATGGTACACACAGATGTATGTGGACCAATGTCTAAGCAAGCCATGAGTGGATTTTCATACTTCATTACTTTCATAGATGATAGATCTAGATTCGGATATGTGTTTGATGAAACACAAGTCTGAGGCCTTTGAAAAGTTCAAAGAATATAAGTATGAAGTGGAGAAACAACCAAACATAGTATTATAACTCTTCTATCAGATCGAGGTGGTGAATACTTTAATGGAGTGTTTCTAGATTATCTCAAAGTAAATGGTATAGTCTCCCAGTGGACTCCTCCAGATTGGTATCTGAAAGGAGAAATTGAACTTTGTTAGACATAGTTCGGTCCATGATGAGCTATGCAAATCTTCCAGTATTCCTATGGGGTTATGCATTGGAAACCTCAGCATATTTACTGAATAAGGTGCCTTCCAAAATATGTTCCTCAAACTTCGTATGAGATATGGAAAGAAAGGAAACCGAGTCTTAAACACGTTAAGATTTGGGGATGTCCAGCTTATGTCAAGTAAGTTGACCCAGATAAGCTGGAATATTGATCCATAAAATATAGTTTTGTGGGATATCCTAAAGAGACTTTAGGGTATTACTTTTACACCGATCATCGGGTGTTTGTCTCCAGACATGCTACCTTCTTGGAAAAGGAGTTTATCCTTGAAGGAAATAGTGGGAGCAAAATTGAACTTGACAAAGTTCAAGAAGCACAAACTAATACGGTTCAAGTGGAAACACCTGTTCTGACTGAACAACCTTTTGTGGAACAGCCCATTCATAGAACAGGGAGAGTGTCTCGCCAACCTGAGAGGTAATATGGCCTTGTCATTGAGAATGACAATGAGTTGTCGATCATTGATGATGACGACCCTGTGACCTATAATGAGCCTATGAGTAGTGTTGACTCAGAGAAATGGCATAGTGCCATGAAATCCGGAATGAAATCTATGTATACGGGATACAAAAGAATGATTATAGCAGATGGCCAGGTGGAGACCTATAAGGCCATGCTTGTGGCAAAAGGATTCAAACAAAGGCAATGGATTGACTTTGATGAAACTTTTTACCTGTAGCCCTATTAAAATCAGTTCGGATTTTGCTTGCGATTGCTGCTTACTATGACTATGAGATCTGGCATATAGCCAGATGGTTTTCTTTCCGAGGGAAATGAAAACCTAGTGTGTAAGCTACTGCGAACCATATGTGGTTTAAAGCAAGCTTCTCGTAGATGGAATATCTGTTTTGATGAGACAATCAAAGAGTTTGATTTTATCAAAAACGTAGATGAACCATGCGTCTACAAAAGGGTTAGTGGGAGCACGGTAACATTTCTTATATTGTATTGAATTAGAGTTGACACACATAACAACATAGCAGACCCACTCACAAAGCTACTTTCTGAAAGTCACTTTGATCGTCATAAAGACTAGATGGGTATTAGATACCAGAGTGATTGGCTTTAGTACAAGTGGGAGATTGAAAGGAATATGTCCTAAGTCCAATCATGTATGAGGATTTAGAAATAACTTTTATGTAATCTGTTTTGATTTCATTGTTATTAATAAAAGACTTGTTTTGTTTTTATTACGGGCTTTATCTATTTAAGTGTTTAAATAAGATATACCATAGTTTAGAGTAAAGCTTTTTATGGATTATGATGAGATCATAATAGTGAGACCTAAAAAGATGATAACTCTAAACTTAAATAGTTCCTGGTCATAGGATTAATAACTGGTAATTAATAATCCACAGAGATCGGTACATACTATGCTTACTTCATTATGAAGGATGTCTGTTCTCATAGACATTTGTGTGGTGACACTATAGCTAGTGTGTAGGTGCTTATTATAGAATAAGTTCACTGAACATGACTCGCACAGCTGAACAACTGATGGAGTTCACTCACATGTCAGCAGTTGTTCACATAGTGATGGTTGTACAAGTATCCTTAGACTTGAGGTCATCATAGTCATCTTGTGTACACTGAACTATGCTTTGGTTTAGTTCTTAGTCTCCAGGGACAATTATTAGGGCTCTACTGGGTATAGGAATTTATACACGAAGATAGTGTATGATCAATATAGGATCTACCCCTTCCAGTGAAGGAAGCGAATGTTCAAGGCTGATCCACTTATGCTAGTTCAGGAATCTCTGGCCAGAGTGAATGAAATTAGAAAGGAGTTTCTAATTTGCATAGAACTACGCATAACAAATGGTAAGCAAGTGATTGAATTAGATAGACTTGACACGAGATCCATGCCTTGTATTTAATCGGGACATTGTAGGGTAGAAGGAGTTTATTGTACGGTAATTATTCACTGAATAGGTTCTTGGTATTCTAAGCAGTGAATTCATATTATCCGGATAGTCGCGATATGCTGAGAAGTATCCCTCGCGATGTAGAATAAATGTTATTAATTAATTAATTATATTTAATAAATTAGAGAATTTATATAAATAATGATAAAATAGTTTTATTATTATTTATTTCTACTACCGGCTTAATATTGAACCTACAGGGTCATACCATAAAAAGAGAATGATTTAATGGTGGAGGAATTAATTAATAATGGCTAATAATTATTTATTTGTGAAATAAATAATTAATTGGCAAATTTAATAATTGATTAAATAAGATTTAATTGATTATAAATTAATTAAGAAAAGTTCTTAATATTATTAATTAAAGGATTTAATTTTTGGAAATTAAATCAAGAGAGAGAATTATTTCTAAAGTGTTTAGAAAAAGGATTAATAATTAAAAGGTGTTTTAATTATTAATGAGAATAATAAATGGGATAATAATAATAATATTTATGGGAAAATTTCAGCTGAAAATTTTGCCTATAAATACACTATTATAGACCCTATTTTTATTCGAACCACAAAAACCCAAAAAGTTTGGAAAACCCAATTCTCTCCACCTCCTTCCTCCTCTTTAACATCGTTTTCTTGGTGGATACCGGTGGAGTGCTTCACACTTGAGGAGCAACTGCTAAGGATCTCTGATCGTTGTCTCCGAATTATTTTAAAGGTTAGATTCGATCCCTCGAATTTTTATTCATGATTTATATGCTTTTATTTGGATTTTATATGTGTAAAAGTGTTTTGCCATGCCCCGCTGCGATTAAAAATCCAACAATATTTCTGTGGCTGATGATATTTTGAAGATAGTACAAGACGGGGAAGCTCATCCAAAGCACATTCCTGGATTGGATGTTATTTTCAATGATCCTATCTTTGAGGGAAATACACAAGAACCTTCAGTTCAAAGGATTGAAGAAGCTTCTATGCCTCAAGTCACACAAGAACCAACGGTTTAAAGTACTGTTACATACTTAGTTTCAAATTCTAAGATGGGGTTAATTCTTGACAAGCAAAAAATTATTGACACAAGCACAATTCCTGATGAAGCTGTTCCTGATTCTACAAATCCAGATGTACTGATCACTTCTAAAGATTTCTACCATCTTGGTATAGCTACTCACGGCTAAACCAATGATTTTTACTACTCAAGGTACAAATCTTTTACACTCTACATTATTTGATAGGATGATTATGAATAGACCTATTCATAGGACTACCTCTATTTAAATGACTTCAGACCACTCTTCTTTGCCATCTCTTATTTCTTCTTTTTCTATAAAGTTGAGCATTTTTAGTGAGTTTGTGAGAAAATATTTAGAGAAAAACAGAATTATTGAGAGGCAGTCTCCTGACTGGCAAAAGGAGAGGTAGTAAAGAGTGAAAACAGTGAGCTAAATATTAATATTGAAAGTAATATATGTGTAAGAAGTGATTAGATCACTTTAAAAGAACAGAGAGATTTAGGTACTCATGATTCTTTTCCTTCAGGATCTACACAGGTAACTAAGCCTTCTAACTCAAATCCTGATTTAAAGCTCAAAGGCATAGTTCATGATTTTGATTATGATTATGATATTCCTGAGAAATCTTCTGGTAATCATGATGATTCTGATGATTTTGATGATGAAAATCCTAATGATGCTGCTCTGAAAGCTGGTATTGAAGCATCTAAATTGTCTAATTTTGGTTCATCATCTGGGCATACTCCTCATAGGGCTTATCACTACAAGAAACAGGGCAAAAGACATCACCCTTTTAACAGCGGTTCAAAAAATCACCGATGTTAAAAGTACTTTTAACATCGGTTGTGACTCCCTCCAAACCCGGGTCAGAAGTTTGGGGCTCACAACACATACCACAATATTTAAACTTGTATATAAAGTATTATATGCATTGACCCGTCTGTACATAACCACGGATCGTAACAGGTTAAAGTATGAAAACAAGCCACAACCTTAACTTTTATTACATCGCACCAAAACCCAACTAGTTCAACTTACAATTTCTAATGATATCGCTGTTATAATCTTGCATAACCCACCTACACTATAAATCTTCTGCTAGCTTGATCCAATTTAACCGGAAACTCTCGCTCGTACACTGGTCAGGGAATCCTCGTTACCAACACTTTTTTCTTCAACTGTTGAAAATATAAAAAATTTTGCAAGAGTGAACTTACTAGCTCAGCAAGTAATAATTGCAGCAATTGAGGTTAAACAATTACCAATTGAAATGATTCAAAAGAATCAAGTTTCTGAATAAGAAATGATAAGAATTGGACATTCACTTTTCACTTTAAAAACCAAGGTTAGGCTGCTGATTAGTCATGTACTAACCCCGAGCAAGGCTCCCAGCTTTGCTCTATATACTGGATCCAAGGCACGCATTGGCCTACTATGACCACAAATCTGGTCTGACCACGAATCTGGTCCACATTTATAAAACTATTCAATTCTAAAACAATTCAAAATGATAACCAATGTAATCAATAAGTTGAATCATAAACAACATTTATCTTGAAGCATAGGGTGATTCACAATACCATGTAGGTATAACAAGGAATTCAAAAAGATTGGCTTTCAATCAAGGAAAGAATCAGAAAGTAGAAGAGCAAGGGTTCAGGGTTCCAAGAATGGGTCTTCTGTTAAACAAGGAATAAGGGTTGGTATGTTAAGAAACTCAATATCGGAATCAGTATGTGGTAGATATGTATTTATGGAGTAGTATCGTATGTGTTTGGATCGTATCTGGGAATTCAACAATTAATGGTTTATGAAGAATAAGTCTTATGGCTCAAGATCAATAAGACTCAGGGTTCAAGGTTAAATAGTTTAAAGTGTTTGCAGTATAAAACATGAGTTATTTGAATAATAGCGACATATTATGAAATAGTTCAAAAATATTTACAATATATCTTAAAAAAGGTTCAGAGATACTTGTCTTATCACTGAAGATTTCCACTTTACTTGTACTCATCTCATAATTTTACTCTTCAACCACTTTCCTTCTCTTTCTATGCCTTTCTTCTATTTATCAGTCACTTGCCTTCTCTTTCGACGTTTCGATTCTATTTATGGACCACTGGTTTCCTTTTTCTATGCCTTGCTGACTCTGCTAGGCATCATAAGTACCTATCAATTATTCATACTCTTATAATTCTAATTGTCACATAGACGTTATAAGCTTTTATCTACCATTCGTTTCACCCAAATCCGATTTACCGATTAAAAGTTATGACTAAAACAGTCAAACCATAACCACATAGGCATATAACACATCAATCAGTTAGCACGTCGCACATAGCACGCAAGAGATTTGATCAAAATAATTTTTCAAAGAAGATTCGGGGTCAAAATGATTTTTCAGGTATTTATTACGAATTTTTGAACATTTTTCGGAATTAAAACGGGACTCCAAATCAATTTATAATTAAATAATAGGGTTCGAACACCCGAATCTGACTTTAAAATAATTTTATAATAATTATCGAGTCTTGAAAATAATTTAAAATAATATTCTAAAGCTCAAACCTATTTTTCGGAATTTTTTAATTCAAAATAATTAATTAAATCTAATTATTAAATCAATTAAGATTACTTAATAATTAATTAAATCAACTAACCAATTAATAATTAAATTAATTGATTAATTAAATAATTAATTATCACTTAAAATTGATTAATTAAATAATTAGGATTTAATTTCAAATATAAATAAAAAATAAAAAAATTTCAAAGAAAGATAATGATTTTTGAAATTTTTAGAAATTAAAAACAATTTCTGAAAATAATTATAAACAGGAATCTGATTTCTTTAAAACTTTTAAAACATAAATCTAACTTTTATAAAGTTTTAAAATTGCAGGGACTAAAACGCAAAATCACGAAAGAAGGGTGATGAAACCGTAGTTTCACCACCTCCTTCCTCCCTCGCCGCCGGCAGCCATGGCCGTCACCACTGAGCTCGCCGGCGGTAACCTGCAACTGCCCAGAACATCATAAAAACATGCAGATATGTAGCTAGCCTCATGAGGAACGTAAATATGTGACCAAATCACGAAACCACTCAGTGAATCATTGGGAAAACGGACGGGAAAAATCCCGCCGCAGCGAACCCTCGTTTTCCGATGATCACCTTCCCAACTTCGGTTTACAATTTCGATTATACATTTAGATTCCTCATGATATGGTCTATTCAACCACCTAGTTCGTCCGTATCCAGATTTATTCAATTAAAATTTCGGCTAAAACTCATAGAAATCCGATGAGTGCACTCAAGAACATCAAGAACACCCATCTGGAAAATCAAACTCACTTTTACCTATGTTACTGAAATCTATTTTTAACATATGATATATGAATCTGACCAGGACAACATGTTCTACAATATAGAATCATCAAAATAATCAAACAATCAGGTCTACAAAAATTCATATTTTAATTATCAAATAATTCGAATTAAAATAATTAAACCAGAAAAATACCTTAATTTCTGGGCAAAAACAGACGGTTGATTCAGAAAGAAGATTTCAAGAGCTTCGTTTTGATATATTGCACGCCCGAATCAGAGTTCGATAACGCCTTCGTTCGTACGTTTGATTTTCAAGAACGCAATTTTAATTCGACATTTTCTCTGTATTTTACGGGGTTTTATTGACTGATTGTGATTATACGAATAAAATGAAATAATAAAAGGGCTATATATATTTTTGGAATATTGGCTCCTTTTGGATCGTCTTGGATCGTTAAATTAGTTGCTTAGCCGCTAAGTAACTGCAAAAATGATCTGATTTGATACCCGTATTGGATAATTATCCAAACTCGGCTTCTTATAAAACACTATATATGAGAATAACGTAATAATATCCCGTCTTTCGAGAATACGGGTTTTGTTGATTCACTGAAATGATTATCGTATCGAAAATCTTGCGCCAGGCCGTGCACGGGTCAAACCGTAATCCAGATCGAAAAAGTCAAAACACGAAAAATGTCCGGAATTACCAGATTAGGTTAGGAAGGAGTTTTTGGAAGAGTTTTGGGTTGTAAAAACGTAAAAACGGTTAAAGTCGGACGATTCCCAGCTTTATAAAATAATTTTGTAATTATTCAGAAAATAATTAATAAAATTATAAATCAATATAAAATCATTTAACAGCCCAAAAATTACCAGAAAAATACCGTAATTATTTATATTTTTATCTGATCATAATAAAATTAGCAAACTTATATTGTATCACATATAAGCATTCACATATTCAAACCAATCATCAGATAATTCACCAAAAATCACATAATAATCATATTAAAATTATTTATTGGTAAAAATAATTACACGCGATATCCCGGATGCTATATCCTTCCCCCCTTAAAATGATTCTGTCCTCAGAATCACTCTAAGGGTCAGATAGTGCTACCTTTAAGTATCTTACTCTCATTTTCTCGGGTTGATTCCTCAACCTTACAACTTTTCATAAACTTTTACTCGCAGCATCAACCATTACTTAACAACCTCTCATTGACATCATATTCTATCTGTTTCTCATATAACTCAACTCGAGTCTCCAGTGCATATATATAATGGAGCTACATTGCTCTTCCTGAGTATACACGTATAAATACCTTATGAATCTGCTGAAATTGTGGCGGTGAAGCCAACTTACCTACACTTATCCTGACTATTTTATTGTCTTATAAGGACTAGCGTAATTCTTACTAATTATCTTTCTTTGCAATTCTAGGGATTCGTGCTCATTAACATTTGCAATAGCTACTGGTTGTTGGATATCATTCCGACATACTTCTCTATTCAATTAACTAGTTCATAATCACTTCTAATCGCATTCGAAGCACTTTAATCGTTCTTTAAATCTTCTAATCCATCTACAATTGATATACGGGAGCCATGGCGTATTCGATTTCTAACATTCTCGAGATTATTCCAAAGTGAGGAATTAACGAGAAAGTCTCGATTAAATATGGCTGACGCACAAACTTATCACCATATTTTATTTTCCTTGAAGTACAATCGAGGATGTTTATCGAGCGAAGATCTCTTACCATTTTAAAGAAAGTACATTAACCTAGAGGCATCACCGGCATACTTTTAACCTATATTATCATTTATTTTGGTTCTAAGGAGTTCTCATACGAAACTGACTGCAATGCTTTCCTTGACGTCTAATCAAATATAACGTTTATTCTTTCTTTATGCCATACTATCAGAGAGTCTTCTTTAACATCTACGTCTCGTATCATATCTTCAGAGTAGCTTTAATCTCTTGAGTTATCGTCGTTCAACCAAATTCCAATCTTTTTAGTTCCACCTTACTTAATATTCGTTCATCTAAAAGTAGTACATACCATTCTAGTTCGACATAATTTATCGTATTCTGAATACTTCTGTCAAATTTCAAATCACACAATATTGATTATCTACAATTAGTTTCTGGATCTGATGACGCACAACCATTTCTTTAAGCAGCAACTAACCCACTTATGGGATAAACCATTTATTCCTAAATGAGAATGATCAGGTTTAAATAACCTAATAATAATAATATAATTAACACTTTTCTCACCTTGGGTTCTCAGGTGGCACTACCCTGACGTTTCTTGGAGAAATATATCCATCTAGTCTTTGATGTCCCGCCTTAGCTCCTTGATACGTGTAATATTTGCTAATCTATCCCACCATTTATTTCTTCATATCTGGCCACCAATAATTTTTCCTCTAAAGCTCTATACCTATTGGTACTCCATGGATGGATTGAATATCTTGGGTTGTGAGCTCCTTGTCAAATTCCATTCTTCAATTCTGTCACTGGTGGAATCCCATATTCTGAAATAAAATCTAGGAACGCTTTGATCATCCTTTTGAGTATATATATATATATATTTCTAATGATAATATCTTGATCTATTATTTCCCCTTGACGTTTCTTTACCTTCTCTAGCAATTCCGGCTGAAAAGTCATGCTATACATCTTTGCATTGTTAGGTTTGCAAACTAAGGCTTCCAATTTCAACTTTTGAAATTCCTTTTATAATTCTTCTGACCCTGTAGACGCGTTCGGTCTTTCCTTTCTGATTAATGCATCTGTTACTACGTTTACTTTTCCTGACATTTTATGAAATTTCTTTATCACCATTTTGATTCCACTTCCTTTTCTATCTCCGTTCTTTATTCTCATAGCTTATTGAAAACCGAATTCTTGACATTCATACTTATTTTATCGTCATATAAAATTAGATATTAATATGAACTTTGATGCTCACAACATCCCATTCTGAAGTAAACATCAATCATCTGTATTAATACCACTTTCGATATTTAACAACAACCTAAGTATCAACATCAATCAGAAACTGAATTATAACTGTATCTCACACTTAATCCAAAACAGAAATACTTGACAAATCATTTATTGTATGATTATCACAACCATTTAGAAACAATATGTCCTTTGATAAAACTTTGTTGCAGATGATAACATCTCTTTGACTTTCTAATGAAATCCATATTGGTGTAATTATTAATCTCTGCTTTATTCCATCTCCCTTCTTCCTTCATTCTCATTGCTTCATCTTAAATCTTTAGCTCTTGAAAATATTCTTCTCACTTGTCCATACAAATGACTTTTTATTTCTCTTGTCCATTATGAAGGGCATACTCATCCAAGTAAAACCTCACACATTTGCAGCAATTTCTGAATTCTACCAGCGTCCTTACTTTTCCCCAATTCCTCATTATTTTGATTTCGGATTTGAAAGTCACATCAAAATTTGACTTAATCTAATTGAAATCGATCTCCATGTAACTGACGATTATTTGGTAAAATTAGCCAATTAACTCACTTAGTTGATTAATTGCACCAAATGATGACTAGCTAAATGAAATCAAAGACCAATTATATATAGTCGGATTGGTTGTAACAACCTCTTTCGAGAAATGAGATCATAATTATTTGGAGTATCAACATGAATATCTATAACACAGAGAAGTATACTTTCCCTTTTTAAGAGTAGGGTACTTTCCGAAAAATTTGGGCAGCATCTCCTTTATATTGTCGACTACCAGTCGGACTCAAGCCGACACCCACAATCAATCAAATAACCAACAATCAACCCTCAAATATACTAGTCCACTTTCACTTTCCAAACTCACCAATTCACCACCTCATGCAATATTAATCAGAACAACCCATATTTTAGTTCAACCTAGGATTTTAGCGAACGATTCTGATGATACCATGTCCTTTCTTATATCTTCTGATCATAACAGAATATCAATACTGAGTATAATTATAAATTATTCTAGAATTCTTCTAGTTCATGTTTTAAGTAAAGCTTTCTACTTAACAATTCGTCCATCTTTGGCAATATACACTTGTTCTTATTAGTTAACTTGTTCAACCTCTGATGACCAACACCTGGTCTCAACCAACATTCTTAAAATCTTGCGAATGAGTTTATTTGGTTTTAAAGCTTCATATCTTAAAAATTGTTGCAGTCAAACCGCCATACCTTCATCTCCCTTTATGTCTTTCCATATTGAACCTTCTTTGTTGACCCTGTTACAAGCGTAAATTTTACCACAACTCACTTTCTTGAGTGGGAAATCCCAACCATCCCTTGATGAACACACTTAAAGTTTATTAGTAACTATCATTTCTTCGATCTCAAATCATCATGACAAATATCTCCCACATGATTGAGATATACTTCGTTTTCATAACTTTTAATCGATTATCTGGTTATTATTAAGAATTTATTCATTCGCCTCCATTGTCCAATCGATCATTTGCCTCATTTGATACATGCAACCTTACTTTCTTGTTTCCTCTAGTTAATTTACCTCATACAGTTTTCTAATTACTCCAATCCACGCCAAAATCTCAGACTCGAAACGTATCATGTATATAGATTTCCGACTTTGATTTGATGTTTTCGCAACTATCCCGTTAGCGGTATAATAGTTCTTCTCTGCACGTAAATGTCCATCATCCTTCGGCTTGCAATTATCCACACTTTTCACATAACTCCATCTGCTACACGGGTTCATTTCACTTCTTTTTAAGATATTCAAAGAATAGATCTTACACAAGAAGGAATTTGTGTATATGATTCTGATTGGAAACCTTTTGTAAGGAATAAGAGTATAAGGAAACAATCGGAGAAATTCATGAATCAACAAATCAGGATTTTAAGAAAAAAGAGTAAATAATGATTTGAATAGGAATGAGACAACCATATTAGTACTCAAGATGGCCATTCTTTCATACCATATGGCACACAGTATATGATTAGGTGACGTCCCACCAGACTCTTTGTCATTTTGACAAATCGTCACACCATAACACTGCTTGTCCCGATTAGGAAACAATATTTTGAAGAAGGAATGATTTGAAAGGAATTTAACAATTACCTTATAAAGATGATCATGAAAGAAGTTCATACTTTACTCGAGATTCATAAGAATGATAAGAAAGATTGATATCATTGGTCGCCATCCGCATTTTATCTGTTTACAACTTCAACACTTTTTCGATCAATAGATCCCATGCCGAATCGTGTATCAACTTTAGAAAGTTCTCAAAAATGCTTTCTTGAATCAATTATTAAAATAATTTCCCACTTACTAGGTCTTATATCTTTAGCGTCACTTTTTCCACATTCATATATGCTTTTATTTGCAATTTTACGAGGTTTATGCTCATAGTTTCAAATTTCGCTTATGCTGCTAATCGTTCAACTTGGCGCCTCATTTGCTAATAAAGTTCTCCCTTTAGAAGGTCTAGAGATTTCCTTAATCTTCTTTGCTCGTACTTAGCTTCTCGTGAATTGACATATTCCTCATGCTCTAATCGTCTCAGCAATTGGATAAATAGTTTCTTCGTAATAGCGGGTCCACTTGTCCTTCCAAACGAACCATACTAATTTCTAAAACAAGTATTCGTCTGGATAATCTGAATCGAACAAGAAACTCAAGTAGTATTTGGACAACCAAGTTTTTAAAAATTATTTGTTCCAAGGAATTTTAGAAAAAAATTGTGAAGAAAATCTCTTTGGAAAACTGGTTTAAAATTTTGAAAATCATACACATGGTCGTCATTACTATATGAGTTGGTTGTCGTCCTTCTCAACTATCACAAGGAATCCAATTAGGAAAGTAATCAGATAAGAGCCCATTCATTTCCATATATCTTTTACCCCTTATTGGGTCCATTTTATCTTCATTGGTCATCAATAATTCCAGTTACCGTTGCATATTATCTTATTCATAGCTTTTCCTCAAATCTTTCATACTGGTAATACTTCCATCATCGTCTCTTACGATTACTGAGTATAAAAAATCTATCCAGCAATCATCAGATTTATTCTATAACACAAGGTTGATATATCACATTACTTCTATTCGTATCATGTTTGGTTATTACATCATCATCTAATTTCAAGAAAACTCTCGATTTCCAATCCTCTCAAATTTCTTTAAAGATCCATCTGGCTCACTCCACAAGATAATCGTTAGTGACATACTCATTAGTAGCTCCCTATAACCTGGTAACGACTATCTTCCGAAACACACGTATCCTCACTCTAGGTTCTTTTAACATTTCTTAATGCCTCGTGTACTCACCATATATTATAGCTTTCGAATCCATCCTTCTGGGTGTTGTAACTCCATAAGACGAGTTTTGAACGGATGTTATAGAACAGAATGTAGAGTAGACAGAAAAGATGCGCACACAACTGAATATCCGGTAGAACTAGAATCAGCGTGTGGGGGGAAATTCTCGAATAGATAGCCTCACATCAGAGAATTAGATAATAATGTGAAAAGGTGCAACCGTCGCAACAGGAGGTGACATGGCGAATACCGGTGAACGAGCAAGGCGTGAATCAGATGATAGTCTTCCGAATGAAGGCTCTGAATGATCAAACAATCCAGGGATAAAAGAATCTTCCATCGCCGCCATCTGAAAATCGCGTCGCTGGACAAGATGTCGAATTTCATCATGAATACCACTAAAACCTGCTATTTGACCGCACTCAACCTCTCGACGTTCTATCTTTCTATTTTCTAATCCTAATCCTAACCCTCTATCCATTCCCGACAATCTAGGCTTGTTTCAGTGACTTATAACCTGTAGCTCTGATACCAACCTGTGACGCCCTCTAAACCCAGGTCAGAAGTTTGGGGCTCACAACACACACCACAATATTTAAACTTCTATATAAAGTATTATATGCATTGACCCTTCTATACATAACCACGGATCGCAACAGGTTAAAGTATGAAAACAAGCCACAACCTTAACTTTTATTACATCGCACCAAAACCCAACTAGTTCAACTTACAATTTCTAATGATATCGTTATTACAATCTTGCATAACCCACCTACACTGTTAAATATATTTATGATGTCATGTCTAATATGATTTTGTTTAGTTTTCAGATCTTACTTAAACAGGACAAATCAGTACTTAACTGGAAATCAGTACTTATACTGAAGTCAGAACATAAGATATCAGAACTTAAGTTATCAGAACTTAAGTTATCAGGAGATATTTATCAGGAGATAATATCAGGACTTAAGGAGACTTTCAGATAAGGAAGGCGGTTGATTGAAAGGAAAGAAGATCAAGACAAATACAAGAAGAGATAGGCATGAAGAAGGAATTCTATGAAGAATAGAATACTTGGAAGAAAAGATAACTAATTGATATATTTTAGGAAGCGGAATTATATTCAATATTAATTAGAAGTTTATCTTGTAACTATGTAGTATATAAACACAGACATAGGGTTTACACTATATGTGTTATCATTATCGAAAATATTATTCATTGTAACCCTAACAGCTCTCATGATAATTTGTTCATCACTGAGAGAGGACAGTTTTATATTGTAATAGAGTTTATTATGTTGAATAAAATCTGTGTTCAGTTACTTGTGTTCTTAATTCGATTTGATTGTGCTAAACACTGTATTCAACCCCCTTCTACAGTGTGTGTGACCTAACAAGTGGTATCAGAGCAATCTGTTAACATACATACAGTAAAGATCCAAAAAAACAATCATGTCTGAAGAAGAATAAACTCCAACCAAGCCCACCAAAACTGAAGAACCTCCAAAGACTCAAATCCATAATCCATATGAGACTATTAGAGTTCCCACACTGAAACCATCTGAATATCCCATATGAAAGGTGAGGATGTCTATGTTTCTAGAAGCTATAAAACCTTGACAGAATCAATGAAGGACCATACAAGCCAACCAAGCTCTCTGTTGTAGTTGCAGGTGAACCAGCAAAGTCTGTACCAAAGGAGAAAAGTGATTACACTGCTGAAGATATCTCATCGATTGTTAAGGATGCTAAGGTACGACACTTGCTGCATAGTGCCATTGATAATGTCATGTCAAACAAGGTAATTAACTGTAAGACTGTAAAGGAGATATGAGATGCCTTGGAGACAAGATTCCAGGGAATTGATTCAATTAAGAAGAACAGGAGGACTCACTCAAGAGTATGAGCACTTTGACTGAAAGCCTGATGAGTCATTGATTGGTTTATATGACAGATTTGTCAAACTCTTGAATGATTTGTCATTAGTTGATAAGGATTTGATCTTGAAGATTCAAATCTTAAAAGAGACAACCATAATCTTGATGAAACAACTCTTGATGAAATTTATGGGATGCTCAAGACTCATGAATTTGAGATGGAATAAAGAAGCAAGAGGAATGGAAGAAAGTCAAGGACAGTTGCTCTTAAGGCTGAGGAGAAATCCCCCAAAGCAGCTGCCTCAAGAAAAGGCAAGGGAAAAGCTCTCATCACAAAGTCTGATACTAAGTCATCAAGTTCTGATAGTGGTGATGACAGACACTGAAAGCTTACCTGAGATGGATCCTGATGAAGAGATTATGAAGATGTGTGCTCTTATGGTGAAAGGAATCACAAGGATTACATACAGGGAGATTCAGAAGGGGAAAGAAATTTTCCAGGAAAGGTGCAAGTTCTGATAAGAAGAGTTTCAGAAAATCTGAAGAAAAAGGAGGAAAGTCTGACAGAGGAGATTACTCAAATGTCAAATGCTACAATTGTGGTGAGAAAGGCCACATATCTCCTGATTGCAAGAAAGTGAAGAGTGACAAATGCAAGGCTCTTGTCACAAAGAAGGAAAGCTGGACAGACACTTCAGATTTTGAAAGTGAGGTAAACTATGCCTTGATGGCAAATACTGATAGCAGTTCTGATACTGCTGACTTAAAGGTACCTCAAACTACTTATGCCTTTCATACTGATGATATTACTGAGTTGAGAAGATATCTTAAAACCATGTTCATTAATTACAGAGATCAAACTTTAACATGTGAAAGATTAACTTCTGAAAATCTTGCTTATAAAAAGAGGAATGATTATTTAGAAAAAGAGTTAGTCATGTTCCATCAAACTCAGAAAGATAGAGATGATGCCTTTTATGTTAGGGATGAAGTACTTAAAATGAATGAATCTCTAAAAACTGAGTTAGAAAAGGAAAGAGAGATTATCATGACTTGGACTAACTCTGGCAGAACAACTCAGAATTTGTTAAGTAGTGGAAACTGGAAAGAGGGCTTAGGTTATGAAGATGATAAGAATGAAAAGGGAACTATAGAAATTGAGCCTATAGTTGTTAAACAAAAGACAAAGGTAAATCCTGTTAAGTTTGTAGCTGTAAAGTCTAATATTGATAAATCAGAAGCTAAAGAGAAATTAACTTCTGACAAACCAAAATAGGATAAGCCAACTGAAGTTAATATAGGCTTAATGACTAAGAAGCAGCTTAAGCACAAGCTGAAAGACGTTAAGAATGTAAACAAGGTAAAGCCACCTAGGAAAAATAGGAATGGAAAGGAAGGTGTGAATAAAAGCAATGATTATAAGCCTATTCCTAATGCTCCTAGAAAGAAATGTTATAACTGTGGAAACTCTAACCATCTGGCTTTTTTTTGCAGGAAGAATAAGAACATAAACTCCTTACCTTCAAAATCAGGAGTTAAGAGTCAGTCTGTTAGATATAGGCCACAAAATCCTTGTTTTCATTGTGGTAGTTTATGGCATTCCATTTATACTTGTAAGGAATATCATAGTTTATAATATGATTATTATCAAATAAAACCTTATATAAAGAAAGTTAGCATTATTCCTTCTAGTGTAAGTTCTGATGCAAAGTCTGATACTGTAAATGCTGATAAGAAGAATGTTAACATAAACTCTGATGTTAAATCCGCTGCAACTGTTAACAAACTTAATAAGGCCAAAGGATCCAAGCAAGTCCGGGTCCTTAAAACTAATCATTAGTGGTCTTTGTGATTGTAGGGCAACAGGAAAAATATCCTAGTTCTTGACAGTGGATGTTCAGGACATATGACTGGAAATAAAGCCCTGCTATCAGACTTTGTGGAGAAAGCTAGCTCAGGTGTTTCTTATGGAGATGGCAACATTGAAATAACTCTGGGATATGGCAATATCAATCTTGGGAATGTCATCATTGAAAAAGTAGCTCTGGTCTCAGGACTCAAACACAATCTGCTGAGTGTGAGTCAAATCTGTGACAGAGGTTATCATGTGGATTTCTTTGAAGAACACTGTGAAGTTGTAAGCAAATCTACAGGCAAAGTTGTTCTGAAAGGATACATGCATGGTAACATTTATGAAGCTAAGCTTTCAACAAGTTCTGATGGTTCTGCAATCTGTCTGTTAAGTAGAGCATCAATTGAAAAATCTGGAATTGGCACAAGAAACTCTCTCATTTAAATTTCAACAATATAAATGAACTAGTCAAGAAAGATCTTGTTAGAGGACTACCAAAATCAGTATTTGCTCCTGATGGCCTTTGTGATTCATGTCAGAAGGCAAAACAAAGAAAATCTTCATTCAAGAGCAAGATTGAATCTTCAATTCTTGAGCCTTATCACCTACTACATGTTGATCTATTTGGTCCAGTGAATGTCATGTCTATTGCAAAGAAGAAATATGCTATGGTCATAGTGGATGAGTTCACCAGATACACATGGGTGTATTTCTTGCACACAAAAAGTGAAACTACATCTATCTTGATTGATCATGTCAAACAACTGGATAAATTGGTCAAAGACTCTGTGAAAATCATAAGAAGTGATAATGGCACTGAGTTCAAGAATTTGATTATGGAAGAGTTCTGCAAAGACCATGGAATCAAGAAGGAATTCTCTGCTCCTGGAACTCCACAGCAAAATGGAGTTGTTGAAAGAAAGAATAGAACTCTTATTGAAGTTGCACGAACTATGCTTGATGAAGCAAAGTTACCAACCTATTTTTGGGCTGAAGCTGTGCTGACTGCTTGTTTTACTCAGAATGCTACACTTATCAACAAGCATGGAAAAACACCATATGAGATGATGAAAAAAAAGAAGCCAAATCTGAAGTATTTTCATGTATTTGGATGCAAGTGTTTTGTTCTTAAGACTCATCCTGAACAGCTATCCAAATTTGATCTAAAAGCTGATGAAGAAATTTTTGTTGGATATCCACTTTCCACAAAAGCCTTCAGAGTCTACAATTTAAGAACAAGGGTTGCCATGGAATCTATCAATATCTCTTTTGATGATAAGAAGATTACTGGACTTGAATATTTCAATGATCATGATCAGCTGAGATTCGAAAATAAAGTTTTAAATTCTGATTCTGTATATCCTAACAGTCTAAATCCTGATACTGCAAACTCTGATGGATTAAACTCTGATGTTATTAAAACCGTGGTGACTACGCCAACGTAAGATGCACCCATGTAGGGGGAGCATATTGAAGATCCAACCACATCTCAAGAAGCATCATAATCTACAACAGGCTCTTCAAGTTATGATTCATCAAGTTCTGATGGGCCAAGTTCTGATAATTCTGGAAACTCATGTTCTGATATTTTTGGAAACTCAAATTCTGAAGGATCCAACTCAGAGCGCATAATTTCAGGGGGGCATCATAAAATGTTGATGAAGATAGCATGGATCATGGGGGAGCATCCAGTTTTAGAGATAACCTTCCATCTGCAAGGAAGTGGACTAAAGCACATACACCTGACTTAATTATTGGAAATTCTGATGCAGGTGTCAGAACTAGAACAGCTACATCAAATGAATGTCTCTATCATTCTTTTCTTTCTCAGACTAAACCAAAGAAAGTGGAAGAAGCTCTTCAAGATGCTGATTGGGTGCAAGCAATACAGGAAGAGTTAAATGAATTTGAAAGAAACAAAGTCTGGACCCTAGTGCCAAGACCAAAGAACAGATCTGTTGTTGGTACAAAGTGGGTGTTCAGAAACAAAACTGACAGTGATGGCATAATTACAAGGAATAAAGCAAGGCTGGTTGCAAAAGAATACTCTCAACAGGAGGGAATTGATTATGATGAAACATTTACACCAGTTGCTAGATTGGAAGCCATAAGGATATTTTTGGCTTATGCTGCTCACAAAAAGTTTACAGTCTTTCAAATGGATGTGAAAAGTGCTTTTCTTAATGGAGAATTGGAAGAGGAAGTATATGTTGAACAACCTCCAGGCTTTGTAGACCCCAAATTTCCTAATAATGTCTACAGGCTTGATAAAGCACTTTATGGCCTTAAGCAAGCTCCAAGAGCATGGTATGAGACATTAGCTCAGTTTCTTCTGGAAAGTGGATTTAATAGAGGGACAATTGATAAAACATTGGTCTATCTCAACCATGGAAAGGACTTACTTTTGGTACAGATATATATTGATGATATCATTTTTGGTTCTACAAATGACAGACTTTGTAAGAAGTTTGCCAAGCTGATGCAGTCAAGATATCAAATGAGTATGATGGGAGAACTTAGTTATTTTCTTGGCCTTCAAGTCAAGCAGAATGAAGAAGGAACTTTTATTTGTCAATCTAAGTACACCAGAAATTTGTTGAAGAAGTTTGGAATGCAAGATTATTCAAGTGCATCCACTCCTATGGCCACTGCAACAAAATTGGATAAGGATACTAGTACATCAGTAGATATTACTGATTACAGAGGTTTGATTGGATTACTACTCTATCTAACTACAAGTAGACCTGATATCATGTATGCTACCTGTCTTTGTGCAAGATTACAAGCAGATCCAAGAGAACATCACTTAACAGCTGTGAAAAGAATTTTCAAGTACCTTAAGGGTGCAACTGATCTGGGATTATGGTATCATAGAGAATCAGACTTTAAGCTAATAGGTTACTCAGATGCAGATTTTGCAAGATGCAAAATTGACAGGAAAAGCACAAGTGGAAGCTGCCAATTTCTTGGAGGCAGATTGGTTTCTTGGTTTAGCAAGAAACAGAAGTCAATTTCCACATCAACTACAGAAGCAGAATACATTGCTGCAGGAAGCTGTTGTGCACATATTCTTTGGATGAAGAATCAGTTACTGGATTATGGGTTATTTACTGTGATAATCAAAGTGCTATTGCTATGACAGATAATCCAGTTCAACACTCAATGACAAAGCACATCAGCATTAGGTACCACTTCATAAGGGAACATGTGGATGAAGGTACAGTGGAATTGCATTTTGTTCCAACAGATCAACAACTAGCAGATATCTTCATAAAACCACTGTGTGAAGCTACTTTTACAAGATTGATAAATGAACTTGGAATGATTTCAGGTTCTTTCTCTAAATCTACCTAGTTTATGTTCTGATACATCAGACTTTATGATTAGTATTTACAGATATTACTATATTTGTGTATTATGTGCTTAAATTGAAATTTGCTTAAGTGCTGATTGTTGTCTGATGTGAATTTCTAAACTCTGATAGTGATATCAATGTTTCTGTGACTATTCAATCCAATGAGGATAACTGTGCTAGATTCTGACCTAGTAGTCTTTAACATACTAAAGATCCCATGTTTGAAGTAATTGTTTATGTGGAAATCTTTAAACACAAGAAAATTGTGATATTGAGCTTAGTTGAAGTTTACTTTGTGTATCTTATTACTAAGTCAAAAACTAGAATGGTCCTTCTTATCTGTTAAGTTCTGATGTTAGTAAATCTGATGGATGTACTAAGTGCTGATAAGCCTCACTTATCAAAAGAAAAAAAAAGAAATAAAAAATCAGGTACTCCTTTGAGATCGAGAGTAAAAATGTGAAAGGGAAGACCCAAGTGTATTGCTGGTATTAAGTAATATGCATTAGAAAAAGCAAAATAAAATTTTCTTGGTGACTTTTTACATTCTCTGATTACTGGAGAAATACTCTGATAATAGCATAAATTCTGATAAGCAGTCGTGACTCACTTACACTGAGAAGCCACTGTAAAAAGGAATTTCAAAAGATGCATAAAATGAGCACAAAACAGTTGAGATGGACTCATGCATGAACTCATTCTATAGTAGACTTCAGAATAATGACAGATTTTGAGAAAAGTTCTTAGTTATGCCTTATTTCTAAGATGTACTGAAGTGAATCAGACTTTACTCTTTTTTTGATATTTAGCTTATTACACACACATACACTCCATATGAATGATGAAAATTACTGTGGTGATAAATGTTGTTTTAGATGAACAGTTTAAGTGTCAGTTGCATAAATTCTGAGGACAAGTTCTGATGGAAGTTCTGATGATTAAGCTCTGTTGAACCCATATCAGTATTTGTGTGAAGAATTACGGGAATAAACATTCACTTTTCGAGTAAAGAAGCCATATTCTGATGACTTTTAAATTCTGATAATAATCAAGTTCTGATGCTGACGTGACAGTATTTATTTACTTGGTTTATTTTTGGTCATTACTTGAACGGTCATATTTTTACAGAATATTGGTTTATGTGAGATAAATAAGTCATAATCATTATGGGTTAGTGGTTAACGTGTATGTCCTGAAAAACTGCATGCGCACAGTAATTGTTATTATATCCTGTGCCCATTAACTCTGGCTTTAGATCTTTTACTAACTGTTATTATTACACATCAGTCTAGGGAGTCGAGGGGTCATTATTTTTACTTGTAATTTTTTAACCAGTCCTCGCGTCCCTTAGTATTCCATTGCCTATTTAAATGACTGATCATTCATCAGTAAAATCACATCTATTCATTTCTCTCAACCATTGGCACATTTTAGTTGGTATTACTGTTATGGCACAGAACTGTAACTATCTTTCAAAATAGAATTCTGACTTCATATCCTATCAACAACATTTCATTCGTCATCTGGATTCAACTTCCAGAGAACATTAAAAATGATCTGTTGTCTTTCCAAAGAGAAGTTCATCTTCATATTCTTAAATAGCTGGAGCAAATCTTTCGTCTTGTTGTTCTCTTTGTTGAAAATAGGAAGAAGAAATAATTGGCATCCATCCGTTTCTCTTCACCATCATCTTTGTCAGGCTTCTTAGCTTAGGACCAAGGCTGTTGATGTTAAGAATCCTAGATTAGGACTATCTTGTAATTTTTGCATGTAATTGATAAATTTCATGAAATGTACTCATCTGATATATCAATGAAATTTTCTTTAATTGCAAGATTTGTTCTTTATTTCTCAAGTTATGTGATTGTGCATGTTCAATTGCAATTTATTAATCTTTACTTCATCGATTTTTAATTTTATTTTGTGATGAATGTTTTGATTAAATTCTGTTGATTTGAGGAAACAACTGAGGAACAGGTTCAAACATCAGAACCTGTTGTTGTAGAAGCTGAGAAGGTCTCTTCTCAGAAAGATACTGTAACTGGGAGTTTTAGGCCTCTCAAAAGGCTTAGAAAGCTAAATCCTGGTGATAAAGCTCCTACAGTGTCTCCACCCTTGAAGAAAATGAAAAAGCAAAAAGCTCAAAGGGACACAGTTGAGACATATTCAAAAGGTGAGGAAACAACTAAGGAAGGGGGTCAAGAATCTCTGATCCCAATTGAACCAATTGTTATTGAATCACTTCCTTCTGCACAACCAGAAACTGCTCAATATAGAGTGTCTACACCTCCTGTATCACCTATAATTGAACAAGTACATACTGAAGACCCAGGTCCAAGTGCTAAAATTGATATTCATAACTTGATTGTGCATGAGGTTCTGAACTTGGAAGCTCCAGCAACTCAACTTACTCCACCAACAACACCAATTCAAGATGCTGATTTCAATGAAGATGTTCCAACTACACCAATTAAGAATCTGGATGACGAAAATCAGACTTTAGGTGGGCATCAAGATTTGGCTGTTGATCAGAACTTAGATGCAGATCAGAATTTAGAGGATGATGTTGAAGCCTCTATTGCCTCACATACTGCTATCCTATCAGAGGATGCTGATACTGCAGGATTTATAAGTTCTGATGTTGATAATGCTGAAACTACTGGTGAAGCTGCTACTAATCTAGAGGCTGATGCAGCTGTTCCATCAGGACATGCACCTCAACAAATAGTTAATAAAGCTGATTTAGTCAAGAAGTTTGTTAGAGGGGAAGCACCAGTACCTTGGAGTGAAATTCCTAGAGGAAAGGAGTGGACTAAGAAATGGAACACAGTTAGTTTTTTTCCTTCTGAAAAGATTCTTGCTAAGCATCTGGCAAAAGCTGATGAAATGCTGATAAATGATGATTTTAAGGCACAGCTGAGAGTTACTGCATTGAGTACTAGGCACCTTTAAGGTCAACACTCAATAACTCATGCCAAGGTGAATAAAATTCAAAAAAACCTTGATCCAGCAAGATATGAATGTGAAACTTGAAAAGAACATATTTTTCAAGCCTGCCTTTGACAGAATTGCCTACATTGAGAAAACTCAGGAGAAGCAACCATAACACCCTCTAAATCCGGGGTATAGATTTGAGGCATTATTAATAATAACTACAAACTAAACCTGCACAAGTGGAATATAAATATTATAATTACCCCGAACTGCTACTACTCAGGATCTTTTAAGGTTAAGAGTTGAAAACAAGAACGACACACTAACTTTATTACAACCCAATTAAAAACAATATGTCTCAAGAACTCTCTTTGTTACAAAACTTTATTCTATCTGTATTCTCATCACACAACTTTTATTCAAACCACACAAAACTTTTATTTAACCCAACATTACTACTTATCCTATTACACCTGATCTGGTAGCTCAAAGCTCTCTTTGGGGATAGGGATGAACACTTTTGGTATAAGAGGGTCCCGCTGCTTGACTCGCTTCTTGACTACGCGGGTCCTGATGGGTTTCATTCTCTACCTTGACTGTAAAACAATAGGAATAACAATAAAACAGGATGAGCCAAAATTTCTCAACAAGCCTGCAATAATAAATATCTAGTATAAAGAGAGAAGAATAGATGAACCGATAATCTGTTGGTTTGAACAACCATCTGTATCTATATAGGATAATAATTTGCCAACACTGGCGAGTGCCAAATGAACAAGACTGGAAACAAGAACCAACATATGCACTGTAACCTGCTGATCAGTCGGGATACAATGTGAATCTATACCCAACTGCATAGACCCAACCAAGATAAGGAGTACTCAGGAAACTATGGCCTATTAATTAAAGGTCTGGGTAAAACCAGCCCGTATCGTAACCATCCAGTCCAAGATTTACCATTCGGAACAATCGGAATGTTTTTGATGTATCCCAACATCAGGATATATCCGAGTATATGTAACAAGGGTAAAAGTATTGGAATATGAATAGGGAATTCAATAGATTGGGAGAAATCAAGAATCGAAATGAAATAGAAATGAGATTCAATAATAGTGTAAAAGTGTATATGAACAAAATTTATCAAAGTGTAACTGATATGGAAAATGGGATATAATTCACTATTCAGAATTTTAAATAAGGGAAAAACTTGCCTTGTGCGTACTTAACCTGGTTCAACTCACCGCCTTCGGTCTCTAGCTTGAATCTGCCTTTCTGACACTGAACCAATCATAGAAAGATAGTCGTTTAGATAATTTACTACATACGCGTATCTCGAATTGATGCTACGCAATCCTATCAATCTACCCATGCATTTCTATCCGACTCGCATCTATACATATATAATTATATAGCACATAAGGTTCACATAACCACGTAAAGCACATAGCACATAAGGCACATAATTAATTTTTGGACTTATAAATATTTTTAGAATCGATATTAGACTCATACCTGTATTAACTAACCCTATATGATTTTATTATAATTTTTCGGGATTTATTTGACTCGATTCTACCCCTATTAGGGCCTATAAACCAATAACTACCACAAGACCACTCTCTTTCAAAGAAATTAAGACCTATAATTATTTTTATTGGATTCGTTTCATTTTTTCTGAGTCTAAGGGTCTTCGTTTTACTCAAATCAGATTTACGGTTTAATTATTATGAATTAAATAAGATTTAATTAATTAATAATTAATTATAGATAATTAATTATAATTAATTAATCCCTAATTATATTTTAAAATAATTAATTAATAATTATTGTATTTTAAAAATAATTAATTCCTAATTATTTGGATTAATTACAATTTACTACACTTATTTACAAATTATTAATACTTACTCGATTAGATCGATTATTTACAAATAATCAATCAATACAAATTAACTGATACGTTATTTATCGGATAAATAAATATTACTCGAATCATAATCTAACTCAGGATCAATTACTCGTATAAATACGAGCTACTCACGATCCTCACATAACTATCGAACTGTTATTATTACGATTATAGCTTATATGATTTATTAATCAATTAACTATCTGTATTTAATTATTCAATACGAATAATCAGTACGACATTCTTCGAATAATTATCGCTCGATTAATAATTCTAACTTAACGAATCACTATTCGAATATGTACGAGTTACTCGCGATATTTAACTAATTAACGAATTATTATTCGCATTATTTGATTATTTTTAATCCTTATTTATTAATTAATTACCTAATTATTTATTACATAATTATTAACTAAATAGATAACTAATAAATAATTAGATAAATAATTAAATAATTAATTAAATACTTAAATTCGAATTCCTAAATTAATAAAATAATTCAGAAATTAATTATAATATTTTTCAGAATTTAAAACTAATTTTTAATTGATTTATAGAATTAATAAAACTAATTTTTGATTTTACAAAATATAAATAAATAATTTGATAATCCAGAAACATGACACAGGGACAGGTTTTCAGGGTTGGGGGATCAAACCCCGGGTCGAAACCGAGTGGAAAACCGGGTCGAACCCGGGTCTTCAAGAACACGGCCAAGCTGCCCAGAATCCGGCGATGGTGGCCGGTTCCGGCGAACTTTCCGGCGAGCAATTTCTCAGCTTCCAGGCCATCGTTCTGCAAGGTTCTTGTCCCGTTCGATTCCACGTAACTACAGCAACACAACCCCGTTGTTCTCTTTCGTCTCCGTCGCCCAGGTCATCTTCTCCGGCCAGAAACAGAGCATTGGCCGGCGAACGGTAGCAGAATCCGACGAATCGATTTCCAGGCAAAACAGACACCGTTTGATTCCTTTCTTGGTGGATTTTCACTCCAAATCACTTCAGGAACAGAACCATATCAATATCATCGTCCAATAACCCCAGGAACGATTTCTCCGATCAAACCAAAGAAATTTCCGGCCAAATACTAAACTAACAGATTCGTACACGAAAAATTACAAATAATATATCAAAATAATACTTATCACTTGTATAATCTAACCCCTATAACCAAAATAACCTCATATTCATGTAACTTCAAAAACGAATTAAAATAAAATCGTATAAACTTGAAAATAAGAACTACTACCTAGAACATAACTCTGATCAATTAAATAGCACAAATCAGTTGTAAACAAGTACAAGAAACTATACCAAGTATCAAAATCAACCCAGAACCCCATAATCAAAAACCCCCAATTTCAGTCCAAGAACCCTAAATCACACATTGAAAATCTAGGCAACAAAACATAAAATTAATGGTATGAATAGAAAGTAGAGATCAAAAGCTTTGTTTTGGTTACTCACATGATCGATTTGGATAACAGAATCACTCTCAAATCTGCAGTTGAATTATCTGGATATTTTTCACCCCCACAAATATTTCTTGAATATTCTGATTTTTTAATTATAATTAACTGAATAATTAATAACAAATCAGGTATTTATATTTATGAAAATAATACCCCTAAATAAAATTAAGGGTCTAATTACACATCTAATAAAAATATTTGGCCCCAATTTTTATGATTTTTGGGTATTAATAATGAATTTTTAAATATCCAATAAATATAAAATTAATGCCAAAAATTCCCAAAAATTATGAATATTACATAAATGCAAAGAAAAATGATGTATGATAATTTCATGATCATATAAAAATAAAATGTGATTTTTGTGGGGTTTTTGGTAACGAAGGGGTCCACAAAGTCATTTTTTGCGAAAAAGGTAAATTTGTAAAACGTCTAGGGGTTCAGAATTGTGATATGGTATAGGTTGTTTTTGGAAAAATAGGGCCAATGATTTTGTTTAAAATACGGGCTTTTAAAACACTGTTTGAGCTGTACGGGTTTTGATATAAAATATATAACTTGCGATAAAACACTCAATAAATATCCAAAACACGTTAAGGTCAAAACAGACAACAAGTAGCACATAACGATTAGGGTTTAATGACTCAACACAGTTAACCATATAGTAATACACATAATTTATCTTTATTACAATATAATACAAGTGAAATTTCTCGGTCGTTACATTCTCCCCCCCCCCTAACAGGATTATGTCCTCAGAATCACGCTATGAAAATAATTGAGGATACTTTTCTAACATTTCACTCTCAAGCTCCCAGGTTGATTCTTTAACCACTGGGTTTCTCCACAAAACTCTCACTAATGACACATACTTATTTCTTAATACCCTCTCATGTCGATCTAGAATCCTTATCGGCTGCTCTACATACGATAAATCTGCCTGAAGTTCTATTGGCTCATATTCTATTACATGCCTTGTATCAGGGTTGTACTTTTTAAGCATAGATACATAAAATACGTTATGGATATGCTGCATATGGGGTGGTAAAGCTAACTCGTACGCAACCTTTCCGACTTTCTTCAAAATTTCAAATGGTCCAACGTAGCGAGGTTTCAATTTGCCTTTGTTACCAAACCTAGTTAATCCCTTCAATGGTGATACTTTTAGCATACATGTTCCCCTTCCTGATAGTCCATATCCTTTCTGGATTGATCGGCATATTTACGCTGTCGATTATGCGCTGCTTCAAGTCATTTGCGGATAAGTTCTACTTTTTCCTTGGTCTGCTGAATCAGTTCTAGACCTAGAATCTTATGTTCTCCAACTTCATCCCAACATGTAGGTGATCTGCATTTTCTTCCATATAGAGCTTCATAAGGTGGCATCCCGATACTTGCTTGATAGTTATTATTGTAAGAAAATTCCACTAGCGGTAAGTGCTCGTCCCAATTGCCTTCAAAATCTATCGTGCATACACGTAGCATATCTTCGATTATTTGGATTGTCCTTTCGCTTTGCCCGTCTGTTTGTGGATGATAAGCAGTACTCATGTTCAACTTGGTTCCGAGGCATTCTAGGAATTGTCTCCAAAATCTCAAATTGAAACGGGGATCTCGATCCGATACAATCGATATGGGTACTCCATGACGCATTATAATTTCCTTGAGATATAAGTGCACTAACTTGTCCAGTGAAAACCTTTCGTTGATCGGAAGGAAATGTGCTGACTTCGTTAATCGATCAATGATAACCCAAATTGCATCATGATTTGCTTTCATCCTTGGAAGTCCCACTACAAAACCCATGGTTAAGTGCTCCCATTTCCATTCTGGAATATCTAGTGGTTGTAATAGTCCTCTCGGGCGTTGATGTTCAGCTTTCACTCTTTGGCATGTATAACACTTGCTGACCCATTCTGCTATCTCTTTCTTCATATTTGGCCACCAAAAGTTTTCCTTCAGGTCTCTGTACATCTTTGTGCTTCCGGGATGAATAGAATATCTTGAACTATGAGCATCTTGCAAAATTTCCACTTTTAATTCCGGTACATTAGGTATCCAGATCCTCGAAGCAACTCGAAAAATTCCTTTGGCATCCTTCTGACTGGTAATCTCTTCTCCTATCAAATTATCGATTTCCTGGTCCATTACTTCTTCCTGACACCTTCTTATTTTCTCCAATAGTTCCGGTTGAAAAGTCATAGCGTAGATCATTTCAGTAGGGTTTTCTGGAACACGAACTTCAATCTCAAATTTATCAATTTCCTTGATTAAATCTTCTGAAGATGTTAACAAGTTCAATCGTTGCTTTTGACTTAACACTTCTGCTACTACATTGGCCTTGCCAGGATGATAATTGATTGAGACGTCGTAATCTTTGATTATCTCTAGCCAACGTCGTTGTCGCATGTTAAGTTCCTTCTGGGTGAAAATATACTTCAAGCTTTTGTGATCCGTATAAATCTCACATTTTTCACCGTACAGATAGTGTCTCTAAAGCTTCAGTGCGAACACAATTGCTGCTAGTTCGAGATCGTGCATCGGATATTTCTGTTCATGCGGCTTTAACTATCTGGAAGCATATGCGATCACGTTTCCATGTTGCATCAAAACACATCCAAGTCCTCGATACGAAGCATTGCTGTATATGACAAAGTCTCCTTGATCATCAGGTAAAACAAGCACAGGTGTGGTTACTAATCGATTTTTCAATTCTTAGAAACTTGCTTCACATTTCTCGTTCCATTCGAACTTTTCATTCTTTCGCGTCAACTTCGTCAATGGTACGACTATCTTTGCAAAATCTTTAACGAATCTTCTATAATAACCAGCTAATCCCAAGAAACTTCTGACTTCCGTTGGCGTCTTTGGTCTTTCCCTATTTAAAATAGCTTCAATCTTCGCTGGGTCCACTTGAATTCCTTCAATACTGATGATGTGTCCTAGAAACTGCGCTTCTTTTAGCCAAAATTCACATTTTGAAAATTTCGCATAGAGTTGTTCCTTTCGTAACGTCTCCAATGTCATTCTTAAGTGTGTTGCATGTTCTTCTTCCGTCTTCGAATAAATCAAGATGTCATCAATAAATACAATGATAAACTTATCCAAGTACTTCTTAAATACTCGATTCATCAAATCCATAAATGCTGCAGGTACATTCGTTAGTCCAAAAGCCATCACGAGAAATTCATAATATCCGTACCTTGTTCTGAACGCAGTCTTTGGAATATCTTCTGCCTTGATCTTTAACTGATGATAACCTGATCGTAAGTCGATTTTTGAAAACCATGATGCTCCTTTCAGTTGATCAAATAAGTCATCGATGCGAGGCAAAGGATATTTATTCTTGATAGTTAACTTGTTCAGCTCACGATAATCAATACACAGTCGCATGCTACCATCCTTCTTTTTCACAAACAATACTGGTGCACCCCATGGGGATACACTTGGCCTTATAATTCCTTTGTCGAGAAGTTCTTGCAACTGCTTTGCTAATTCCTTCATTTCAATATGTGCCATTCGATATAGAGCTTTCAAAATTGGTTCAGTCCCTGGCGCCAAATCAATAGTGAACTCGACTTCTCGATCCGGTGGAAGTCCTGGAAGTTCGTCAGGAAAGACATCGGAAACT
Source organism: Apium graveolens (assembly GCF_009905375.1). Taxonomy (NCBI): domain Eukaryota; kingdom Viridiplantae; phylum Streptophyta; class Magnoliopsida; order Apiales; family Apiaceae; genus Apium; species Apium graveolens. Next base: position 176,442,179 of record NC_133652.1, read on the forward strand.
CACACACTACAGGAATATCTTCAATCTTCGGGTTTTTCTTTGTCAGTATCCAACATGTAAGCTAAGTAAGCTTGACAACCTTGGCGTAGCAATCGTTTCGTCTGCATTATTGTTAAGAATCTCTGCTGTTGTTTTTCTCCTTTAAATATTATCGTTGTATTTTCTTCAGTCTGCAATTTCACTTTCTTGTTTGTGCAATCAATCTGAGCATTATTACTAGCTAGCCAATCCATTCCTAAAATAACATCAAATTCTCCTAACCTGAAAGGTATCAAGTCAACTGAGAAATGACATCTCCCTATCTCAATATCACAGCCTGGGCATATTTGATCTACTATAACCTGATCATCATTTGCTAATTTTATGACTAACACTTCATCTAACCACTGAATCTCACAGTCTATCTTAGAGATAAAATCTTCTGAAATAAAAGATCTAGTAGCTCCTGAATCAATTAATACTAGTGCATTTACGAAATTCACAGGGAGCGTACCTGTAACCACATTCGGACTCTGTACTGCTTCCTTCATTGACATGTTGAAAGTCCTTGCCCTGGGCTGATTTTGTGGTGGTAGTGGAGGTGGAGGTAATGCTAAAACCCTTGGAATACTAGCGGCCGTTGTAACTCCTCTGCAGTCCTTGGCAATATGTCATTTTCTTCCGCACTGGAAACAAGTGACCTCTACTCTTCCCATCGAACATTCTCCAGAGTAGTGTCCCCTTTGCTTGCACTTGAAACACGTGACATTTGGCTTGTTGCAAATCCTCATATGCTTTTTACCACATGTTCTACAATCAGGTATAGGCGGTCGGATAAGTCTCTGCTGAGTTGGGGCGGGAAGTCGATTACTCGTCCTCTGGTTATTTTGTTCTGGTCTCTTGGCATTTACTTTTCCCCGGGCTTGAAATCCCGACCTTCTGTTGAAACGGTTCTGGGAATTTCCTGGTCCCTTCTCTTTCTGAGCTGTTTCACTCTCACCTTCAATAATCATGGCCTTCTGAACAATAGCCTTAAAAGTCGTCAACTCAAATACAGCTACTCTACTACGAATCCATGGTGTCAGTCCGCTTTTCATCCGTATCCACTTGCTCAGGAAAAAATCTGGCCAATTCAGTGAACTTGGTCTCATAATCTGCGACTGATAAATTGTCTTGTTTCAGCTCCAGGAACTTGATTTCCATCTAGTTCTTCATAAAATGAGGAAAATATTTCTCCAGGAAAAGATCAGTGAATCTATCCCAGGTCACCATACCTTCCCCTTCCAAAGCTTTCTTCGATTCCCACCAGTAATTGGCTTCGCCTTTCAGAAAATAGCTGGCAAAGTCCGTCTTCTGTTCTTCCTCAACTTTCACCAATGTAAAAGCCTATTCTATCTCCTTCAGCCAAGCTATCGCCTTTGTAGGATCCTTGGAACCGATAAATTCTAGAGGCTTTACCGCTTGAAATTGCTTGAAAGTAACTACAGGTGCTGCTGGAGGTACTTGATATCCTGGATGAGCGGCTTGCTGTAGCATTTGTTGTTGAAACTGTTGCTGTTGTTGCTGCATTTGTTGTTACATCATCAACATCCGCTGTTGCATAAGATGAAATATCTGATCCATCTGATTATTATCGTTTTAGCCCTCGGTATTTCCGTTAGACGAGTCGGGTCGTGCTTTTCTTTTAGGTGCCATCTTTCTGATAATAAAACAATGGGTTCTCTTAATAACAATATACTAAACAGGTGTTATGGAATAGAAACAATCTTTATAATATTAAAACAACGTTAAAACAGTTGATATGGGGAAAGAAAATAATTTATTAAATATCTAAATAAATAAAACAGTGCGATGTTTAAATAAATCCTTTTTAAAATAATTTTAAAAATTTTAAAAATATAAAGGGTACCACATGATCTTAAATAAAACAACATTTTAAGATATGCAATAATAAAATAGTGAAATAAATGTAAATGCTTAAATGACTAGGAAATAAAGAAAACGTGAAAAAGTTCATCTTATATATATATGGGTAGGACACCAGCTGCAGGTGTTAATGCTTGATACAAAAGTCGATGATATGTCAGTCATACTGCTACTGCTATCAGCAAAACTAGTAACTATCCTCATACAAACTAGTAATACTATACTATGCTACCTCTATCTACAGATATATATAAGATACAACACTCCTCCATCTGCTAAGATCAAAATCCTGGTGGCACACGGCTCAGCTCCTCCTGCAAAGCCTCTAACACTGCCTCGGTAAGTCTCATCGCCCTACGGTATGCTGCCTCTGCACTAATGTCCTGCTGCCTCAAGTCAGTAAGCTCCTGAGAACTAACTCTGTGAATCTGGCGTAGCCTCTCTCTCTCAATATGTAGTCTGGGTGAAGTGCTCGAACTGGACCATCCACCTGTGTCTCAAACAACCCAACGATCTCTCTACACTGATCCTGCCATCTGACCCTCTCCTCTCTCTCTGACTGGAAACGCTGATATGTAATTGTATGATGCTCACGAAGATCCGTACGGGAACTTTGAGAAGGAAATGGTAATGGCTCATCTACTACTACCTCGTTCATGAACTCCGGCTGTGGAAACTGGAATACTCCGGGCACCGGGGCATACACAGCTAGCGGTGCAGGAAATAAAACAGGCTGCTCCATGGGTGCATATACTGGTGGCTCTAACTCAGTCTCCATCGGTAGAATCTCTGGAATCTCAACTGGTGGCACAGGAACCTGGGGCTCTAAATCCTCCCACTGTGGAATGTCAACCATGTCAGGAATATCGAACATCGGGAACTCTAATGGTGGAAAATCAGGTATCTCCGGCTCAAAATAAGGAAAATAATCGACAAAATATGGTACCTCTGATGGAGGAGGTATCTCTGGTGCTGGTCCAGGTGGCAATGGTGGAGGTGGTGGTAATGGAGGAAAGATCTGCACTAATACTGGGGCCAGTACTCGTGCTACCCCTGGATCTGTCTCGGTCCGCTCCGTAGACGATGACGAAGAAGTCATCTAATATACATAACAATAATAACACAAGAACAATCAAACCACAATCCTAAAACTTATAACTTCTAATCACATAAACAAACAATCCTAACATTCTTACTTATATCCTATATGACCTTCCTATCTTATCTTAACCATAATGTTCTTGTTTTCAAGGGTCAAAACCTAAGCTCTGATGGCAACTATAACGACCTCCAAATCCGGGGTATAGATTTGGGGCATTATTAATAACAACTACAAACTAAACCTGCACAAGCGGAATATAAATATAATAATTAACCCGGACTGCTACTACTCAGGATCTTTTAAGGTTAAGAGTTGAAAACAAGAACGACACACTAACTTTATTACAACCCAATTAAAAATAATCTGTCTCAAGAACTCTCTTTGTTACAAAACTTTATTCTATCTACATTCTCATCACACAACTTTTATTCAAACCACACAAAACTTTTATTCAACCCAACATTACTACTTATCCTGTTACACCTGATCTGGTAGCTCAAAACTCTCTTCGGGGATAGGGATGAACACTCTTGGTATAAGAGGGTCCTACTGCTTGACTCGCTTCTTGACTACGCGGGTCCTGATGGGTTTCATTCTCTACCTTGACTGTAAAACAATAGGAATAACAATAAAAGAGGATGAGCCAAAATTGCTCAACAAGCCTGCAACAATAAATATCTAGTATAAAGAGAGAAGAATAGATGAACCGATAATCTGTTGGTTTGAACAACCATCTGTATCTGTATAGGATAATAATTTGCCAACACTGGTGAGTGCCAAATGAACAAGACTGGAAACAAGAACCAACATATGCACTATAACCTCCTGATCAGTCAGGATACAGTACGAATCTATACCCAACTGCATAGACCCAACCAACATAAGGAGTACTTAGGTAACTATGGCCTATTAATTAAAGGTCTGGGTAAAACCAGCCCGTATCGTAACCATCCAGTCCAAGGTTTAACATCCGGAACAATCAGAATGCTTTTGATGTATCCCAACATCAGGATATATCCGAGTATATATAACAAGGGTAAAAGTATTGGAATGTTAATAGGGAATTCAATAGATTGGGAGAAATCAAGAATCGAAATGAAATAAAAATGAGATTCAATAATTGTGTAATAGTGTATATGAACAAAATTTATCAAAGTGTAACTGATATGGAAAATGGGATATAATTCACTATTCTGAATTTAGAATAGGGGAAAAACTTGCCTTGCGCGTACTTAACCTGGTTCAACTCACCGTCTTCAGTCTCTAACTTGAATATGCCTTGCTGACACTGAACCAATCATAGAAAGATAGTCGTTTAGATAATTTACTACATACGTGTATCTCGAATTGATGCTACGCAATCCTATCAATCTACCCATGCGTTTCTATCCGACTCACATCTATACATATATAATTATATAGCACATAAGGTTCACATAACCACGTAAAGCACATAGCACATAAGGCATACAATTGATTTTTGGACTTATAAATATTTTTAGAATCGATATTAGACTCATACATATATTAACTAACCCTATCTGATTTTATTATAATTTTTCGGGATTTATTTGACTTGATTCTACCTCTATTTGGGCCTATAAACCAATAACTACCACAAGACCACTCTCTTTCAAAGAAATTAAGACCTATAATTATTTTTATTGGATTCGTTTCATTTTTTTCTGAGTCTATGGGGTCTTCGTTTTACTCAAATCGGATTTACGGTTTAATTATTATGAATTAAACAAGATTTAATTAATTAATAATTAATTATAGATAATTAATTATAATTAATTAAAGATAATTAATTATAATTAATTAATCTTTAATTATATTTTTAAATAATTAATTAATAATTATTGTATTTTAAAATAATTAATTCCTAATTATTTGGATTAATTACAATTTACTACACTTATTAACAAATTATTAATACTTACTAGATCAGATCGATTATTTACAAATAATCAATCGATACAAATTAACTGATACGTTATTTATCGGATAAATAAATATTACTCGAATCATAATCTAACTGAGGATCAATTACTCGTATAAATACGAGCTACTCACGATCCTCACATAACTATGGAACTGTTATTATTACGATTATAGCTTATATGATTTATTAATCAATTAACTATCTGTATTTAATTATTCAATACGAATAATCAGTACGACATTCTTCGAATAATTATCGCTCGATTAATAATTCTAACTTAACGAATCACTATTCGAATAGGTACGAGTTACTCGCGATATTTAACTAATTAACGAATTATTATTCGCATTATTTGATTATTTTTAATCCTTATTTATTAATTAATTACCTAATTATTAATTAATTACCTAATTATTAACTAATTTGATAACTAATAAATAATTAGATAAATAATTAAATAATTAATTAAATACTTAAATTCGAATTCCTAAATTAGTAAAATAATTAAGAAATTAATTATAATATTTTTTAGAATTTAAAATTAATTTTTAATTGATTTATAGAATTAATAAAACTAATTTTTGATTTTACAAAATATAAATAAATAATTTGATAATCCAGAAACATTAAACAGGGACAGGTTTTCAGGGTTGGGGGATCAAACCCCGGGTCGAAACCGGGTTGGAAACCGGGTCGAACCCGGGTCTTCAAGAACACGGCCAAGCTGCCCAGTATCCGGCGATGGTGGCCGGTTCCGGCGAACTTTCCGGCGAGCAATTTCTCAGCTTCTAGGCCATCGTTCTGCAAGGTTCTTGTCCCATTCGATTCCACGTAACTACAGCAACACAACCCCGTTGTTCTCTTTCGTTTCTGTCGCCCAGGTAATCTTCTCCGGCCAAAAACAGAGCATCAGCCGGCGAACGGTAGCAGAATCCGACGAGCTCGGTTTCCAGGCAAAACAGACACCGTTTGATTCGTTTCATGGTGAATTTTCACTCCAAATCACTTCAGGAACACAACCATATCAATATCATCGTCCAATAACCCCAGGAACGATTTCTCCGATCAAACCAAAGAAATTTCCGGCCAAATACTAAACTAACAGATTCGTACACGAAAAATTACAAATAATATATCAAAATAAAGCTTTTCACTTGTATAATCTAACCCCTATAACCAAAATAACCTCATATTCATGTAACTTCAAAAACGAATTAAAATTAAATCGTATAAACTTGAAACTAAGAACTACTACCAAGAACATAACTCTGATCAATTAAATAGCACAAATCAGTTGTAAACAAATACATGAAACTATACCAAGCATCAAAATCAACCCAGAACCCCATAATCAAAAACCCCCAATTTCAGTCCAAGAACCCTAAATCACGAATTGAAAATCTAGGCAACAAAACATGAAATTAATGGTATGAATAGAAAGTAGAGATCAAAAGCTTTGTTTTGGTTACTCACATGATCGATTTGGATAATAGAATCACTCTCAAATCTGTAGTTGAATTCTCTGGATATTCTTCACCCCCACAAATATTTCTTGAATATTCCGATTTTTTAATTATAATTAACTGAATAATTAACAACAAATCAGGTATTTATATTTATGAAAATAATACCCCTAAATAAAATTAAGGGTTTAATTACACAACTAATAAAAATATTTGGCCACAATTTTTATAATTTTTGGGTATTAATAATGAATTTTTAAATATCCAATAAATACAAAATTAATGCCAAAAATTCCCAAAAATTATGAATATTACAAAAATGCAAAGAAAAATGATGTATGATAATTTCATGATCATATAAAAATAAAAATGTGATTTTTGTGGGGATTTTGGTACCTGAAGGGGTCCGGAAAAGTCGTTTTTCGCGAAAAAGGTAAATTTGTAAAACGTCTAGGGGTTCAGAATAACGATATGATATAGGTTATTTTTGACAAAATAGGGCTAATGATTTTGTTTGAAATACGGGCTTTTAAACCACTGTTTGAGCTGTACAGGTTTTGATATAAAATATATAACTTGCGATAAAACACTCAATAAATATCCAAAACACGTTCAGGTCAAAACAGACAACAAGTAGCACATAACGATTAGGGTTTAATGACTCAACACAGTTAACCACATAGTAATACATATAATTTATCTTTATTACAATATAATACAAGTGAAATTTCTCGGTCGTTACAGCAATAAACTCAAATTGCTGAAATTGTAAAGAATCAAGCTTCTCATCAAACTCAACTCAATGAGATCCAATCCTCAGTGGAATTGCTTGTCTTTCTTCTTTTACCTGCTGATGCCAAAAAGGGGGAGAAAGTAATTAAGTCCAAATGAAAATCTACTCAATTACTGAAGGGTAAGGATGATGAAAAAGATGACCAGGGAAGCTCTGGAATGGGTAGAGGTCATGGTCAAGGCAAAAGTGGCAAATGTTCTTCATCAAAGACAACTGAAATTCCTGCACAAAGAACAAGTTCTGATACTGGGAGAAGAATAAGTTCTGATACTAGTAAAAGGATAAGTTCTGGTGAACATCCGGAACTTGATGAAGAAATCTCAAAGAAATTATTTCTTAAAGAAAATCCAGGAATGGACTTTGAGAGTCTAAAGGAAGAAGAAGCTAGACTCAAAGCAGAAAGTGTCAAGAAAAAATCTAAAGCTTCTGTTGTTGAAAAGAAACTTCCAAAGCTTAAGGGTATTGTGATAAAAGAAAGAACAAATTCTGAGGCAACCAAAGCTAAATCACAAGTGGAAGTAGATCCAAGGTCCAAGGGCAAAGAAAAAGTTGATGAACCTATAAAGGTTTATATGCCAGTCATGGATGAAGAAATAATTGATGAAGAAGATGTTAGTCTTACTCTGATGAAAAAGAATATTTCTCAAACAACCTCTGACATGGCTCATGTTGTTCAGAGTCAAGACTTAGTAAGTTATGATATGACAGTGAAGTAAGCAACCTCTGACATAGCTCAAGTTGACTTAATATCAGAAGTTAAGGAAAAGGAAACCTCTGACATTGCTCATGTTAAACCTTCAAAAATACTCCTACCAGGATTCACCAAAGCTCAACAGACTCATCCTTTAAAGACTATATCAAGTGGTTTTGAAGCAAGAGTTGTTACAGGAAAGGAAGCAAGAGATAAATCTGGATTGGGTAGTTCTGATGAAAGAAGAGTACAGAACACTACCAATGATCCAACTTCCTTAAGTGAACTAGGAGTAGGAGCAACTCCTGAAAGATTGAATCAACTTGAATCTGTACAAATGGTTTACCATTCTGTTTTGAAAGAACACATCATGTTATATTTTATGACAGATGGTAGGGTATTCCAGATCAGGAAGAATGCTATTTCACTGAAGTATTTTGAAGAACTGGAACATGTTCGATTCTTACTTCAGGTGAAAAATAGATTAACAGATGGTGCTGCAGGTTATTTAAAGTCACAAATTCAAAGACAGAAGAAGCTTTACTCTGTAAAGTCTGACAACCCATATTTTCCCAAGTACAGAGATCACAAAGGTGATATTGTTGAAATGAAGCCTAACACTGCTAAGATCATAACTACTTTTCTGGGTTATAAGGCTGTGGAATTCAATCTAGAGTCTGACAAGGAATATCTGATCAGACTAGATCAGGACATAAGGAAAGCTAAAATAAATGATCTCAGGGCTGCTATTTTTCAAACTAGTGAAGATACAGCTGAATTGAAAAATGCTAAAAGGAGGATGGTTAATGAAGTTGAATATGCTGAGAGATGTCTTTTGAAGAATTATCTCAGAACAACTCCTGACATCATAGAGATCAGAAATTGAAGCCAAGTCGAAGATCTACAACTGCTTAAATTCTGAAGTGTATACAGACTAAAGCTGATATCAGATCTTAAGGATGGTAAAGCTGAAAGGACTGTAAGTTGTAGTTATCTAGTCAAATTCTCATGCATTTGTACTTAATGTTTTTGACATCATCAAATATCTGTTAAACTTGTATATTATGCTAATTTACAAGTTGGCGGAGATTGTTAGATATATTTGTGATGTCATGTCTAATATGATTTGTGTTTAGTTTTCAGATCTTACTTAAACAAGACAAATCAGTACTTAACTGGAAATCAGTACTTATACTGAAGTCAGAACTTAAGATATCAGAACTTAAGTTATCAGAACTTAAGTTATCAGGAGATATTTATCAGGAGATAATATCAGGACTTAAGGAGACATTCAGATAAGGAAGGCGGCTGATTGAAAGGAAAAAAGATCAAGACAAATACAAGAAGAGATATGCATGAAGAAAGAATTCTATGAAGAATAGAATACTTGGAAGAAAAGATAACTGATTGATATATTTTAGGAAGCAGAATTATATTCAATATCAATTAGAAGTTTATCTTGTAACTGTGTAGTATATAAACACAGAAATAGGGTTTACACTATATGTATTATCACTATCGAAAATATTATTCATTGTAATCCTAGTAGCTCTCGTGATAATTTGTTCATCACTGAGAGATGACGGTTCCATATTGTAACAGAGTTTATTGTGTTGAATAAAACCTGTGTTCAGTTACTTGTGTTCTTAATTCGATTTAATTGTGCTAAACACTGTATTCAACCCCCTTCTACAGTGTGTATGACCTAACATACACTATAAAGCTTCTGCTAGCTCGATCCAATTTAACCGGAAACTCTCGCTCGCACATTGGTCAGGGAATCCTCGTTACCAACACTTTCTTCTTCAACTGTTGAAAACATAAATTTTTTTGTAAGAGTGAGCTTACTAGCTCAGCAAGTAATAATAGCAGTAATTGAGGTTAAACAATTACCAATTGAAATGATTCAAAAGAATCAAGTTTCTGAATAAGAAATGATTAGAATTAGACATTCACGTTTCATTTTAAAAACCAAGGTTAGGCTGCTGATTAGTCACGTACTAACCCCGAGCAAGGCTCCCAGCTTTGCTCTATATACTGGATCCAAGGCACGCATTGGCCTACTATGACCACGAATCTGGTCCGACCACGAATCTGGTCCACATTTATAAAACTATCCAATTCTAAAACAATTCAAAATGATAACCAATGTAATCAATAAGCTGAATCATAAACAACATTTATCTTGAAGCATAGGGTGATTCACAATACCATGTAGGTATAACAAGGAATTCAAAAAGATTGGCTTTTAATCAAGGAAAGAATCAGAAAGTAGAAGACCAAGGGTTCAGGGTTCCAAGAATGGGTCTTCTGTTAAACAAGAAATAAGGGTTGGTATGTTAAGAAACTCAATATCGAAATCAGTATGTGGTAGATATGTATTTGTGGAGTAGTATCGTATATGTTTGGATCGTATCTGGGAATTCAACAATCAATGGTTTATGAAGAATAAGGCTTATGGCTCAAGATCAATAAGAATCAGGGTTCAAGGTTAAATAGTTAAAACATGAGTTATTTGAATAATAGCGACATATTATGAAACAGTTCAAAAATATTTGCAATATATCTTGAAAAAGGTTCAGAGGTACTTGCCTTATCACCGAAAATTTCCACTTTACTTGTACTCATCTCATAGTTTTACTCATCAACCACTTTCCTTCTCTTTCTATGTATTTCTTCTATTTATCAATCACTTGCCTTCTCTTTTGACATTTCGATTCTATTTATGGACCACTGGTTTCCTTTTTCTCTGCCTTGCTGACTCTGCTAGGCATCACATGTAACACCCCCAAATCCGAGGTCAGGGATTCGGGTTGTCACGAGTTCCATTTCCCTTATCAATACTTAATCTTAACAGTCAACCAACTACTGCGTCCTGTGACCCCACAATATACACACACACACACACCACAAGTTATAGTCTCAGAGATGAATACCAAAAATAACACAAGTCATTTTATTCCACAATTATAAACCGTTACACCTTAAAAGGGTTTCTGAATAAATTTACATTTCCTTGCCATTATTACAATTCATAAATATACATAAGTCTGGTACATCAAAAGTTGAAAGCCTAGCCTATTGGTAGATCCTACCTCGGCTATAACGGCATCAACGCCTACAGGAAACTGCAGAACGTTTCCTAACCGCTTGCGAATCGAGAGCTTGATCCTGTTGATCTTTTCTATCTGTTGTTGTGTGATGAAAGAAGAAAGCAAGGGTGAGCAATAAGCCCACCGAAATAATATGTATAATAATTAACAATATATGAGCATTCTCATAGTACTCATGAAAGTCTTGGTCAAGAATAAATGAACCAAGTTGATATCTTAACGCGACCAAGTCACAAAATATTCAGTATATACATACATATATACTTTTCACAATCTTGAAAGTCCTCTTCCATGCCTAATATACACAGAGTTCTAGTTTATAACTGTATAAAATATCGTTGCAAGGTGATCTCATATATCTAACCTTGTCTCAACGTTTTTGTGAAAATCTTTGTCATGCATAAGATAATCATTAACCAGATATAAGTTTAAAAGATGAAGTTACAAGATACTCCAATATACTTATATCTTTTCCAAATACTACTTGAACTACCATCGTTCAAGTTATAATCAGTTTCAAAAGTTCATCACACTGATGAGACTACAAGACAAGATTTGAATAGATTCAATCTTTGAATATCATTATAAATAATGAAGTTACGAGGTACTTCATTAAGTCCCGATATATATATACACCTATATATATACATTTCATACACTCCTTGAAAACCTCTGTTATGAAAATTATAAACAGAGTTGCAATATCCAATGAATTTGGAAAGGAGAAAACCTTGGCATAAACCTGATATCTTGCTGATCAGGCAAAGATACCAATAAGTAACCTTTTGTACTAGTAGATGGACGAATTCCCCACTGGTCATCACCCTGGCCGCAATAGGACCTTATGCTGGACTGCCACTCAGCCACTTACGCATTTGATGGACTCCCACTGAGCCACTTACACTTTCATGGACGCCCACTGAGCCCATGTTGCTTATGCCGACTCAATAGATGGACTTACTTCCCGAACGTTGGATAAGTAATCAATTCATTTACCAAAACAGCAACCTTGTTGCGAATATAAAATACACCACAGAGCCGGATCCCTCCGGTTTTGAGCGAGTATTTAAATCCCCTTTAAAAGGAAGATCTTAAATATAAAAATGAGTTTTGGGATCCGCTCTAACTTTTAAAAATCATTTTGAAGACTCGAAAATACTTTAAAGAGTGTTTGGAGTAATGCTGATTTAATAAAGTAAATCAGTCCCAATATATTAGAAAATATCTGAATATTATTAGTTAAATAATATTCCCATAAAGAATCATTTTTATAAAAATAATTGAAGTAGAAGTTGTAAAACTTATACTTGAAATGAATATTAAATAACCAAAGGTATACTTATACGAAAGTAATATCTTTATTTGAATAATCAAAAGTGAGTTTGATTATCGACACATTATTCTTTAATACAGTAAAGAATATTAATTAGTAAATAATCGGAGTCATAAGCCCTCGAATGAATATTCAAAATAATATTCATTAATAAAATAAACGGAGTCATAAGCCCTCGAATGAATATTCAAAATAATATTCATTAATAAAATAAACGGAGTCATAAGCCCTCGAATGAATATTCAAAATAATATTCAATACTAAAATAAACGGAGTCATAAGCCCTCGAATGAATATTCAAAATAATATTCATTAATAAAATAAACGGAGTCATAAGCCCTCGAATGAATATTCAAAATAATATTCATTAATAAAATAAACGGATTCATAAGCCCTCGTATGAATATTCAAAATAATATTCATTAATAAAATAAAGTTATCAAATAAACCTTATTCGAATAATAGTTTTGAAAACTATTCATATATATATATATATAAATATATATATATATATATAATACTCGGGAACATCGACTCCCGGTTTTAGAAAAATGTTCACCTTTGGGTCCCCTATACTAAGGGTATTCGCAAATACCGCTTATCTCTAGCATAGGTATTATCAACTGAATCAACAGATATATGTATCAAGATTACGAAACAGGCATGCATATATACCATATCACATGCTACAATATATCGCAAGAATTTTCTAATTAACCATCATGCATCTATCACAAGATAATGCATATACATATGTATACATCACAACAACAGTATAACGGGTAGAAAACTTGTCTGAGTGTTCCCAGATTAGACTTAAGCTTAGAGTGGGTCCGGTAACCTATGAACAACAACATAAGCCGGAATTAAACCACGGTCTCTTAAGAAACTAGACTTTAACCATTTAGAGCCCTAACGTTCGCTTTCGCGCTTAACGATTCACTTAAGTCGCTCGAGTACCCTCGGCTCCACCATTTTTAATAAATTAACCATTAAGAGTTTTAAGGCGATTCTTTCGCGAGTACCTTACCAACTGCCTAATCCACTTAACATAATTGTTTCATACCCCAATTAGTCATTTAAAGTCCTTAACCAAGGTTTCAAGGTAAGGCGAGGGGTAATGGTTCGGTCGCGAAACGCCGTTACTTAAAACGGTCGTTTCTCCTAAACCGTACATCGGATTCAAACGAACCACATATCAAAACGAAGCTCGTAACATGAAGTATCTAATCATAGCAATGGTCAAAACCTAACAGTGAGTTCTCGGGTCCTGATGTTATGAACAAAAACAGTCTAAAGTAAATCGGACATTACGACGGCTATGTTTACGCGATTACCAATTTTTATTCTACTCCAAATCAACCTACAATCAACCCACAATCAACATCACAACCAAACTCCTTCCATACTTCACCATAACAGTCCCAACAACTCAATATTATCAACTTATACTACTTCCCAATCATGAACTAAAAGCTTACTTAAGTTCTTTAACAAATTATCAAGATTTACAACTCCAAAAACACCACAAAACCAACTAATCTCTACATACACAACAATCAAGCCTCTAATGAACTATAATACTCATATTATGCTCTTAACATTCAATAAAAAAACTAGGTTAAGAGATTATACCTTCCTTGTGAGTGGGAGTAACTAATTAGCTTGGAATCACCCTTGAAAGTCCTTATCCAAGCTTAATCTAAACAAAAATTCAAGAACAAAAATTTAAGTTCTAGAAAAACACTATTCACTCTCTTCTTCCATAATTTTTAGGAAGAGATTGTGAATGAATTTGAAGCTTAGATTCATGGGATAGCTATATCTATGTATAAGGAGTATTAGATAATTACCTTGCTAATTAACAAAGCTTGGTTCTTGGATTTTGGATTTTTATTTCTTTGAAAGTGGTGAAGGGCCGAGAGCTTCTTCTTGAGAAATGAAAAGTCAACTTGTGTTTTGGTGAAATGATTTGTTGGTTGGTTGTTTTTGCTTTTGTTTTGATTTATTACTTTTAACCATGGTAACTTTTGTGTGGTTCTTAATCAACCAACAACACACTTTACTTTGGTCATGCTTATGTCACCTTGTTATGTCATCCTCCCCCACTTGTCCTCCTCTTATTGGTTTGATGACATCATCCTCACTAACCTCTTTGATTAGCTTCTAATTACTTGGCTAATGGCCGCTGATCTGTTATACGGTTCGCTTAACTTTCGTTTTCGTTTATCGTTTGAGGGATCATACCCGGGATCTTATTACTTGGGTTCCCCTAAACCTTTCTCAATATATTATATTCCTTTTATGATCCTCCCTTATAATTCTTGAATTTAAATCCTTTTTATCTTGTTCCCTTATACTTAATTCTTTCGGTATCTGGTGGATTTTCGGGAAAAATCCAAGTGTTTGGATTTGGATTCTGACGATCTTTACATACACTTATATACCACATAGAGTACTAATAATATCTCAGAAGATCAATAAAAGAACCCCTACATAGTGTGGTATGAAAAATTTTCTTATTCACCATACTCAGCAAAAGCACTATTCATAAGGGTTTCAAAAATTCCAAAAATTGGGGTTATTACAGTCTCCCCTCCTTAAAAGGATTCCGTCCCGGAATCAGATAGAAAATGAATAGGGATACTTTCTTAGCATTACACTTTCTAACTCTCAAGTCAATTTTCCCATATTGTGGTTCTTCCATCAAACTCTGAATAGTTTGATAACCCTTCTCCTAAGCACTTGTTCCTTTTTCAATCTATAACCCTTCCTGGTTGCTTCATATAGGTTACGTCTGGTTTCATGTCTATGCGCTCATATGCCCCTATTTATCTGGCCTCCGAATTACACTTCCTTAACATTTATACGTGGAACACGTTATGACTTGCTACATGTTCGGGGGTAGGGCTAGCTCATATGCTAACTTCCCAATACGTCTTAATATATCCAAGGGTCCAACAATTTATGGACTTAGCTTTCATTTCTTTCCGAACCTCATCAATCTTTTCCAAGGGAATACCTATAATGTACACTAGGTCCCCTATTTCATACTCTTAGTCCTTTCGAGTCAAATCAGCATACCTCTTATGTCCATCTTGGGTTACTACCAGCCGTCCTCTGATTAGATCTATTATATCCTTGGTCCTTTGCGCTCTACAACTTCATCCTAACATAAGGGAGATCGACATTGTCTTCCCTCAAGGATCTCATAAGACGATACCTCGATACTGACATACGATCGATTATCGTGAGATAACTTAATCCGCGTTAAGTGATCATTCCAAATTCTTTCAAGTCTATTGCACCGGCTCTCATCATAGCTTCTAGCATTATAGTTTTTGCTTCTCACTACCCATTCCTTTCCAGTTCGTAGTCGTTACTATCTTCCGTACATAATACTATACTGGTTACACTTTTGCTCGTTAGCGTTCTATAACCTTTTAATAACCACATCAACCTTAGTATCATGAATGTGTTTTCATTCCGAATACCACCATAACTTTACTACTCCTTTTTCAGCTGTTTCTATTTTCCCAAAGTTTGATCAATCATATAGAAGTAAAGGAATTTGTTAAGAGATCACTATGATCATGAACACTTGTTCTATTGCATAGTTAGTACAGAAGGTGGCCAGCCTTTAGTACGTGACAAGCAATTAAACAACATGTGGTACCCTACTAGGCTTCTATCACACAGATAGATAGTCATTCGACAATACCTCCCCTTCTGGAAGGGTTGTTCTTCTCAGCTTATATGAAATGAAAAGGAGAGAAAAGAACGAATTGAAGAGAATTGTATATATATAAAATATACTGCCACAAAATATCTGGCTTGGAATCTACCCTTGAACTATAGAGGTTTGTCATAGGAGAACAAAACATATATGTATTTATATCAACATCAAGTATTATAGCATCGTATTTCACATGCCTAAATATTTTTGCTATTCCGTCCATCATTCTATGGACCCATGCTCTTCCTCGAGCTTATACACGATCACCTTTGAAACTCCCTCGATATCGAAAATCGAATCTGGGATCTCATTCTAGACATCATCGTTACTAGAATTCTATGCTTGCACCGCAACCTTCCTCGTATAGTAATACGACTCTCTATTGATAAGAAGGAATAAATATTCAATAGGTAAATAATCGACCTAGTTTTTCTATCAAAGATAACTTATACGTCAACATGACCCGATTAGTGGTACTCAATCTCAACATCCATTCCAATACAACTCTCACGGTTGTAATCAGCTCATTACTCGCAGAATCATTGCTGCATTACTATGGTCCACCACTGACCTACTGTCGTTATTCACTTTCCATGAAATCTTAATATCTAACCATACGGAGTCTATACATGTAGTATAGAATTCTTCTAAGGAGTTAACATAATCACCATTCATAATTCATGAAGAACACTCCAAATTCTAACGTACTTTCATGACATGAAGCAGATAAAATTGCAGAAGAGTTTCAATCAAAACAATGATAGCAGGTTAATACCATTCTTAATCATATGCCTTCAATAGAAGACTTACTCAAAGGTTTGTTTAGTCCTTTTTGAAACATGGTCATGGCTTTTTCTCAAGATAGGACCTTCTAAGATAGATAGCCCGCTCATGGCGATTATACGAATTAAACCTTTACCAAACTACTATTACGGTTGGGGTATTGCACAGTCATCAGAAGGAATGTCAATCTTCCAAACCATAATACAACCTTTACGGCTTCAACCATTATCACTGTATTCCTTTGGCACAAGCGCCTATAATTGCTCTCTTACACTTAAAGTGTCGGCCACCTCTTTGGCCTTTCCTGATAGTAAAATTTCCTTACAATCAATGTCATTTGAACGATCTCCAACTAACTTTTCTACCTCATTTCCGATCACTGCTTGTGTGAAAATGCTTTTCTTAAGTCCTGGTGAGAAAGAAAAAAAATCACCATTTTTCCATAAGTCATTGCCTTAGTCTTTAGATGTGAACATTATCACGGCTGACTCTCGATCATACTTAGGACGTCTCTTATCATGGGTCCTTCTTGTTTTCACCAATCTTGACCCTCATTGGGTCGATCTATACTTTCTTATGGTTCAACACGTGCCCCACCTGGCATTATTATAATTACGTCATATTTCCTTTATCAAAATTTCTATTCTTGAGAACTTTGAATATTACCTTTTTCCTTGTAAAACCTTTAAGGTTATCCTTGAATCGCTCATCCTGTATTCCGTAGATACAGGGCATATCAAAATACCATTTACTAATACTAGAACCATTGTCTATGTACTTCTAAAAATTTTCTCTACTGATCTTTAAAGGTTGTTGTTACTATAATCCTTTTTAATTTATACTGCCAAAACTCATGATGTCCCTATTAAGGGCGAAATGCCAACCTTTATGCATTCCCCTAGGATTCATCTCAAGTTATCAAGGTTCTATCCTTAATTCCACCTTTAAAAAGGTACATGCATCCTTCCATGGATAAATCAAGTCATATTTCCTTAATAGATTATCTTATTCATCATTCCCACCTCGATAGTCTATAACTAATTTTATAATAGCATCTTTATTCAAATTGAGGTCAATCCATATGGCCTCCAAAAGATAACAATGGTTATCCGCTTTTCTCTCCTGATTTGGTAATGATAACATGGATGTTCTGGAAGATATTGGTCGTGTTCAACGTGAAAATCTTCTTAATAAATCCTCATGTACTTTTGTTGTTTATCTCAACAGTCATCTCAATGTTGGGATATCTTTCATACCTGACGTCTCCCTTTCTGGGTATCATGCCACCGGTCTTACACTTCACATTCTTGAAGGTCACTTCCTTCATCCAATTTTCCTAATTTCTTATTTTCTTGTCTCCTTAGTCTATCCGCGTCTCATTATTTATCCTTCAAACTATCTCAAGGTTTCCTCGAATACTCTCAACTTAAGGTGATTAATTATACGTATCGCTTACGCCTTCAACCTTGAATTTATCTCATGATCAGTCACCATCGCGCTGATGATGACACACTTCTCTATATTTATTGCAAGGGTTTCTTAGGGTTTCCCATACCTAACTCCCTTATCATTTCTCAACTCTATTTCCTTTATATCCCTTTATACTCCTTCCCTTTTTAGTCTTTTATTTTCGTTTCCATTACAACCATTACATGAACAAACACAACATAAGCATTGATTTCAAACATCCCGTCATTCTGGATTCGTGTTCTCAGAACGAATCTTGACAACTTTTACAACTTAGATTCATAATTCATCATACTCATCCGCTTTTATTCTAGCTCCAAAGCTTTTACACTATCTCCTTATCCTTGGGAATTACTTTCCCGAAAATAATTGACTGAACTTTAATCAGTTTATCATAACCTTTGGCTCCGTGCCTTTCTTGGCCTTACACCAGCGCGTGGCCTCTCTCTTAGGAGGGTAAGTGACAAAAACAGTCTTTTGCGCTTCATCAATCATTTAGAATATAAAATCATGTCTCTATTTCCTTTAACCAGGCTCTTGCCTCGGCTAGGTCAGCTTCTTCCTTGGAACTCTGAGAGCTTAGAGACTTAAAGGTCCTGAAAGAATTTCTCACCGCATTGTTTCCTCAAGGTGGTGGTTGGGAATAAAAGTATAAGTTCTGTTTAGACAGGTCCATGAATTGCCCAATAGGAGTACCATCCTGGTTCTCCCTATCTTGTTCGACTTCTGTTTTCTCAGTATGAAACGTTTCAACCTTCTCCCATAATCGGGGTTATCTTATACGTTAAGAACCTTGTTTTCCACTCTATTATGTTATGGGTTCTTTCTTTCTTGATGGCAACCTCCCTGACTATCACATTCAGGGTTTGCCCTAAATCTTATTCCTCAAACTATGGCTCTCATCTAAGTTCTCATCCTTAAGCTCTTGAACTTTTGGAACCCAAATTCTGTAGGAACACCTCACTATCCCCTTATCATCTTTCTCGGTATGGATCTCTTCTCCAGTCATTGACTCTCTGCCTTCATTCATCACTTTTTCTTGGCACAATATTAAATTTTCCAATAATTCAGACCGCATAGCGATCTCAAACAGCTTTTCAGTACCGGCTCCGGTTGCGTTCACTTCTATTTCCATTTTCTCAAAATCTCTTATCAAATCTCTTAGAGACAATATCATCTTGAGTTTCTCCTTTCTACTAAGTGCATTAGCCACCATTTTGGCTTTCCCTGGATGATAAAGAATCTCATAATCGTAATCCTTGATTAGCTCTAACCACCTCATTTGAGACATGTTGAGCTCTTTCTGCGTGAAAATGTACTAGAGCACTTATGGCTTATGTAAATCTCACACTTCTCTCCATACAAGTAGTGCCTCTAATCTTTAGGGCAAAACTATTGCCACGAGCCCAAGCTCATGGGTGGGGATATCGAATTTTATATTCCCTTAATTGTCTTGACGCGTACGCGATTACCTTGTTGTGCTGTATAAGAAGCACTCTAATTCCTTATGCGAAGCGTCACTACACTTCACAAAATCTCATTTTCCATCCGGCAACACCAACATAGGGGATGTCACCAACCTTTGCTTCAGTTTTTAAAAGTTGTTCTCGTATTTCTCTGTCCATTCGAACTTCTCAGTCTTACGAGTAAGCCGCGTTAAAGGGGCTACCATCTTTACAAACTTGAACGAACCTCCGGCAGTGACCGGCCAATCCTACCTCTGGTAGTCGCCCTAACCATGGTTATCAATTCCTCAGCGGTCATCTCTTCAGTCTTGTTAGGATCCTCCACGCGATCCTTCTCAACAACAATCCCTTCTGGGACAACATCCCCAACCGCTACATCCTCAATATGAATATCATCCGGTCCCTCATTAGGGTGTTCCATCGGATCCATAATCCGATCCCCAATCAGTAATAAAACATCATCGCGCTGTTGCTCCTCAACCTCAGGGTTCAGAGTCCCGCTACTATATACGATAACGAACTACGCTTCTATCACGATATTTATAAGGGTTCCCATAAGGGTTTTAACTGTCAGTACTACGTTAGGTAGCCCGACTATGAACTTGGCAAGAGTTCTTATTATCTTAGTGAACTTATTATCTTAACGTCACATCATCTCTGAGGTTTATAACTCTTGGCTCTGATACCACTTCTGTAACACCCCCAAATCCGGGGTCGGGGATTCGGGTTGTCACGAGTTCCATTTCCCTTATCAATACTTAATCTTAACAGTCAACCAACTACTGCGTACTGTGACCCCACAATACACACACACACACCACAAGTTATAGTCTCAGTGATGAATACCAAAAATAACACAAGTCATTTTATTCCACAATTATAAACCGTTACACCTTAAAAGGGTTTTTGAATAAATTTACATTTCCTTGCCATTATTACAATTCATAAATATACATAAGTTTGGTACATCAAAAGTTGAAAGCCTAGCCTATTGGTAGATCCTACCTCGGCTATAACGGCATCAACGCCTACAGGAAACTGCGGAACGTTTCCTAACCGCTTGCGAATCGGGAGCTTGATCCTGTTCATCTTTTCTATCTGTTGTTGTGTGATGAAAGAAGAAAGCAAGGGTGAGCAACAAGCCCACCGAAATAATATGTATAATAATTAACAATATATGAGCATTCTCATAGTACTCATGAAAGTCTTGGTCAAGAATAAATGAACCAAGTTGATATCTTAACGCGACCAAGTAGCAAAATATTCAGTATCTACATACATATATACTTTTCACAATCTTGGAAGTCCTCTTCCATGCCTAATATACACAGAGTTCCAGTTTATAACTGTATAAAATATCGTTACAAGGTGATCTCATATATCTAACCTTGTCTCAACGTTTTTGTGAAAATCTTTGTCATGCATAAGATAATCATTAACCGGATATAAGTTTAAAAGATGAAGTTACAAGATACTCCAATATACTTATATCTTTTCCAAATACTACTTGAACTACCACCGTTCAAGTTATAATCAGTTTCAAAAGTTCATCACACTGATGAGACTACAAGACAAGATTTGAATAGATTCAATCTTTGAATATCATTATGAATAATGAAGTTACGAGGTACTTCATTAAGTCCTGATATATATATATACACCTATATATATACATTTCATACACTCCTTGAAAACCTCTGTTATGAAAATTATAAACAGAGTTGCAATATCCAATGAATTTGGAAAGGAGAAAACCTTGGCATAAACCTGATATCTTGCTGATCAGGCAAAGATACCAATAAGTAACCTTTTCTACTAGTAGATGGACGAATTCCCCACTGGTCATCACCCTGGCCGCAATAGGACCTTATGCTGGACTGCCACTCAGCCACTTACGCATTTGATGGACTCCCACCGAGCCACTTACACTTTCATGGACGCCCACTGAGCCCATGTTGCTTATGCCGACTCAATAGATGGACTTACTTCCCGAACGTTGGGTAAGTAATCAATTCATTTACCAAAACAGCAACCTTGTTGCGAATATAAAATACAGCACAGAGCCGGATCCCTCCGGTTTTGAGCGAGTATTTAAATCCCCTTTAAAAGGAAGATCTTAAATATAAAAATGAGTTTTGAGATCCTCTCTAACTTTTAAAAATTATTTTGAAGACTCGAAAACACTTTAAAGAGTGTTTGGAGTAATGCTGATTTAATAAAGTAAATCAGTCCCAATATATTAGAAAATATCTGAATATTATTATTTAAATAATATTCCCATAAAGAATAATCTTTATAAAAATAATTAAAGTAGAAGTTGTAAAACTTATACTTGAAATGAATATTAAATAACCAAAGGTATACTTATACGAAAGTAATATCTTTATTTGAATAATCAAAAGTGAGTTTGATTATCGACACATTATTCTTTAATACAGTAAAGAATATTAATTAGTAAATAATCGGAGTCATAAGCCGTCGAATGAATATTCAAAATAATATTCATTAATAAAATAAACGGAGTCATAAGCCCTCGAATGAATATTCAAAATAATATTCATTACTAAAATAAACGGAGTCATAAGCCCTCGAATGAATATTCAAAATAATATTTATTAATAAAATAAACGGAGTCATAAGCCCTCGAATGAATATTCAAAATAATATTCATTAATAAAATAAACGGAGTCATAAGCCCTCGAATGAATATTCAAAATAATATTCATTAATAAAATAAAGTTATCAAATAAAGCTTATTCGAATAATAGTTTTGAAAACTATTCATATATATATAAATATATATATATTATACTCGAGAACATCGACTCCCGATTTTAGAAAAATGTTCACCTTTGGGTCCCCTATACTAAGGGTATACGCAAATACCGCTTATCTCTAGCATAGGTATTATCAACTGAATCAACAGATATATGTATCAAGATTACGAAACAGGCATGCATATATACCATATCAAATGCTACAATATATCTCAAGAATTTGCTAATTAACCATCATGCATCTATCACAAGATAATGCATATACATATGTATACATCACTACAACAGTATAACGGGTAGAAAACTTGCCTGAGTGTTCCCGGATTAGACTTAAGCTTAGAGTGGGTCCGGTAACCTATGAACAACAACATAAGCCGGAATGAAACCACGGTCGCTTAAGAAACTAGACTTTAACCATTTAGAGCCCTAACGTTCGCTTTCACGCTTAACGATTCACTTAAGTCGCTCGAGTACCCTCGGCTCCACCATTTTTAATAAATTAACCATTAAGAGTTTTAAGGCGATTCTTTCGCGAGTACCTTACCAACTGCCTAATCCACTTAACATAATTGTTTCATACCCCAATTAGTCATTTAAAGTCCTTAACCAAGGTTTCAAGGTAAGGCGAGGGGTAATGGTTCGGTCGCGAAACGCCGTTACTTAAAACGGTCGTTTCTCCTAAACCGTACATCGGATTCAAACGAACCACATATCAAAACGAAGCTCGTAACATGAACTATCTAATCATGGCAATGGTCAAAACCTAACACTGAGTTCTCGGGTCCTGATGTTATGAACAAAAACAGTCTAAAGTAAATCGGACATTACGACGGCTATGTTTACGCGATTACCAATTTTTATTCTACTCCAAATCAACCCACAATCAACATCACAACCAAACTCCTTCCATACTTCACCATAACAGTCCCAACAACTCAATATTATCAACTTATACTACTTCCCAATCATGAACTAAAAGCTTACTTAAGTTCTTTAACTAATTATCAAGATTTATAACTCCAAAAACACCACAAAACCAACTAATCTCTACATACACAACAATCAAGGCTCTCATGAACTATAATACTCATATTATGCTCTTAACATTCAATAAAAAAACTAGGTTAAGAGATTATACCTTCCTTGTGAGTGGGAGTAACTAATTAGCTTGGAATCACCCTTGAAAGTCCTTATCCAAGCTTAATCTAAACAAAAATTCAAAGAACAAAAATTTAAGTTCTTGAAAAACACTATTCACCCTCTTCTTCCATGATTTTTAGGAAGAGATTGTGAATAAATTTGAAGCTTAAATTCATGGGATAGCTATATCTATGTATAAGGAGTATTAGATAATTACCTTGCTAATTAACAAAGCTTGGTTCTTGGATTTTGGATTTTTATTTCTTTGAAAGTGGTGAAGGGCCGAGAGCTTCTTCTTGAGAAATGAAAAGTCAACTTGTGTTTTGGTGAAATGATTTGTTGGTTGGTTGTTTTTGCTTTTGTTTTGATTTATTACTTTTAACCATGGTAACTTTTGTGTGGTTCTTAATCAACCAACAACACACTTTGCTTTGGTCATGCTTATGTCACCTTGTTATGTCATCCTCCCCCACTTGTCCTCCTCTTATTGGTTTGATGACATCATCCTCACTAACCTCTTTCTTTAGCTTCTAATTACTTGGCTAATGACCGCTGATCTGTTATACGGTTCACTTAACTTTCGTTTTCGTTTATCGTTTGAGGGATCATACCCGGGATCTTATTACTTGGGTTCCCCTAAACCTTTCTCAATATATTATATTTCTTTTATGATCCTCCCTTATAATTCTTGAATTTAAATCCTTTTTATCTTGTTCCCTTTTACTTAATTCTTTCGGTATCTGGTGGATTTTCGGGAAAAATCAAAGTGTTCGGATTTGGATTCTGACGATCATTACATACACTTATATACCACATAGAGTACTAATAATATCTCAGAAGATCAATAAAAGAACCCTACATAGTGTGGTATGAAAAGTTTTCTTATTCAGCATACTCAGCAAAAGCACTATTTATAATGGTTTCAAAAATTCCAAAAATTGGGGTTATTAGATGACAAGTACCTATCAATTATTCATACTCGTATAATTCTAATTGTCACATAGACGTCATAAGCTTTTATCTACCCTTCGTTTCACCCAAATCCGATTTACGGATTAAAAGTTATGACTAAAACAGTCAAACCATAACCACAAAGGCATATAACACATCAACCAGTTAGCACGTAGCACATAGCACGCAAGAGATTTGATCAAAATAATTTTTCAAAGAAGATTCGGGGTTAAAATGATTTTCCAGGTATTTATTACGAAATTTTGAATATTTTTTGAAATTAAAACGGGACTCCGAATCAATTTATAATTAAATAATAGGGTTCGAACACCCGAATCTGACTTTAAAATAATTTTATAATAATTATCGAGTCTTGAAAATAATTTAAAATAATATTCTAAAGCTCAAAACTATTTTTCGGAATTTTATAATTCAAAATAATTAATTAAATCTAATTGTTAAATCAATTAAGATTAATTAATATTTAATTAAATCAAATAACCAATTAATAATTAATTTAATTGATTAATTAAATAATTAATTATCACTTGAAATTGATTAATTAAATAATTAGGAATAATTAGGATTTTTAAATGAAAGATAATGATTTTTGAAATTTTTAGAAATTAAAAACAATTCCTGAAAAAATTATAAACAGATATCTGATTCCTTTAAAACTTTTAAAACATAGATCTAATTTTTATAAAGTTTTAAAATTGCAGGGACTAAAACACAAAATCACGAAAGAAGGGTGATGAAACCGTAGTTTCACCACCACCTTCCTCCCTCGCCGCCGGCAGCCATGGCCGCCGCCACTGAGCTCGCCGGCGGTAACCTGCAACTGCCTAGAACATCACAAAAATATGTAGATGTGTAGCTAGCCTCATCAGGAACGTAAATATGTGACCAAATCACGAAACCACTCAGTGAATCATCGGGAAAACGGACGGGAAAAATCCCGCCGCCGCGAACCCTCGTTTTTCAATGATCACCTTCCCGACTTCGGTTTACAATTTCGATTATAACTTTAGATTCCTCATGATACGATCTATTCAACCACCTAGTTCATCCGTACCCAGATCATTCAATTAAAATTCCGGCTAAAACTCACAGAAATCCGATGAGTGCACTCAAGAACATCAAGAACACCCATCTGGAAAATCAAACTCACTTTTACCTATGTTAGTGAACTCTATTTTTAACATATGATATATGAATCTGACCAGGACAACATGTTTTACAACATAGAATTATCAAAACAATCAAACAATCAGGTTTACAAAAATTCATATTTTAATTATCAAATAATTATAATTAAAATAATTAAATCAGAAAAATACCTTCATTTCTGGGCAAAGACAGATGGTTGATTCAGAAAGAAGATTTCGAGAGCTTCGTTTTGATATATTGCACGCCCGAATCGGAGTTCGATAACGCCTTCGTTCGTACGTTTGATTTTCAAGAACGCGGTTTTAATTCGACATTTTCTCTGTATTTTACGGGGTTTTACTGACTAATTGTGATTATACGAATAAAATGAAATAATAAAAGGGCTATATATATTTTTGGAATATTGGCTCGTTTTGGATCATCTTGGATCGTCGTGGATCGTTAAATTAGTTGCTTAGCTGCTAAGTAACTGCAAAAACGATCCGATTTGATACCCGTATTGGATAAATATCCAAACCGGGCTTCTTATAAAACACTATATATGAGAATAACGTAATAATATCCCGTCTTTCGAGAATACGAGTTTTGTTGATTCACCGAAATGATTATCGTATCGAAAATCTTGCGTCGGGCCGCGCACGGGTCAAACCGTAATCCGGATCGAAAAAGTCAAAACACGAAAAATGTCCGGAATTACCAAAATAGGTTAGGAAGGAGTTTTCGGAAGAGTTTCGGGTTGTATAAACATAAAAACGGTTATAGTCGGACGATTCCCGGCTTTATAAAATAATTTTGTAATTATTCGAAAAATAAATAATAAATTCATAAATCAATATAAAATCATTTAACAGCCCAAAAATTACCAGAAAAATACCGTAATTATTTATATTTTATTCCGGTCATAATAAAATTAGCAAACTTATATTGTATCACATATAAGCATTCACATATTCACACCAATGATCAGATAATTCACCAAAAATCACATAATAATCATATAAAAATTATTTATTGGTAGAAATAATTACACGCGATATTCCGGATGTTACATCGGTCGTGTTTTAAACGATGTTAAAACTTTTATAGATATCGGTTTTAATTGTAACTATTGTCTAATCTCTATTTATTAAAAAAAATAAAAAAATGACGGTTATTACGGAGATACTCTTCCCCGCTTTTTATTCCACCAAAATTCATTTCTCCCTTCACCAAAATTCCAATTCAATGCATTTCCCCTCTTCCCCCTTTTCACCCCGACCACCACTCTCTCCACCCTCTCACTCTCCACCCTCTCTCTCACTCTCCACTCTCTTTCACTCACTCTGTCACCGTCCCTCTCTCCCTCATTGTCTCTCCCTCCCTCTTCAAACTTTAACTCTAATTTCACTCCACAAACCGCTCTCACCCGCTCCCTCTCTCTTCCCCTCCCTCCTGCTCTCTCTCTCTGCACATCTCGCTCTCTCCCTCGAGCTTTAACAAAAAACCCCCTTTCTAAGAAGATATGAACCCTAATTGAAATTAAGTACAAACTGAGCAAGATTATTTCAACCCATCTTAAGATTCTTGGTTTGCTTTCAATTAGTAAGATTATGTACTGTTTCTTCATATTTTCTTAGTTTATTTTCATATTTTAAGATTATTTGGTTTGGGTTTTTATATTTTGTTTTTGGTTTCTGCAGATCTGAAGTATATAGAGTTGCGGAAGCTGCTGCAAAGATTGATGTTGATGATTTAGCTGCATTTCTCGCTGATATTTCTGTGAGTTTGTTTGCTCGGTTTTGTAATTTTGGATTTTTTGAATTTTGATGAATTAATGTTTGATTGTTTGATTATCTCGTTTAAGCAATATATTTGGATTATAGTGAATGTGTATATGTTTTTTGTTTTGATTAATTGATAACAAAATGTTTAGGTGATGTGAATTTATTGATGTTTTAAACAAATGAATATTTGAAAGATATGATTTTTATAGATTTTATGGAGCTGAGTTCCAGGTTCTGAATTACTTGGCTTGCCGGCCTGTTCAAGCTAATATATTTTTATATACTATATTTTTGCTCAACTTTTCTACTAGGAAAGCATGTGTTTACCTATGGTCAATTTATCTCCGGTGGATCATTAGGATTTGACAATTGTAACTGAAGTTTGATCATCACTGTATATGTTACTTGAAACTTCTTGATTAGTTAGAACTGTGGAAGCATGTATTTACTTGTGTAAATATGTATCATGGTTTTAGGTGACCAATATATGTATGGGTATTAGGTTCTATTTAATATATATGTAAAAGAGGCTTTTCTTTTGCTTATCAAGACTGCTGTGATGGTGGATTTCAAGTTTTAGCAGCCGTAACAATTACTAATACAACTTTTAGCTTTGATTTGAACTCTTTATTTATGAGTCATCGAATATCTGATAAATGATAGGTGTTCATACTGGTACTCCTATTTCAGGTCCTTTATGTTCCTGTCTTTCTAAATGTTTATATATAGTATTGAAGGTTTCTGGTCCACTTTTCGTAGCTAGGGAAAGTACAATAGGTAGGATCAACATGTGTTTTGCTAATTTAGTTAGTCTTTGAAGTGTTTAGTACCTTTTTTTGGTTAAGATGTGCATAACACTTCAATATTGTAGTACTTCCCACCAGAGCTTCTAGTTTTGAGTTTTGACCCTTGTACTACAAAATACGGGTACGACTACCAAGATATTATTTAAACTTCCTGAACTTGCTCACAAACGTAACGATAAAGGGGAGACATCATTTCTGCTCTAAATCTGTTGGCCGCCTCACCATCTTCCTTCCCAAGCAATTCTGTCTATGTATTTTCAAATATGGGCAAGACATCCTTTATACCTCTCCAAATTTTGAGGGTTTTATTCTACAAGTGTAAGTGTACTCGTACTCCGTTTATAAATGTATCTTATGACAAGCTTTATTAGTCCTTCCATTTTCTGAAAGAATATCATTTGTATCTAATGTTATAGTATCACTTGTTTGTGCGAGCGTCTAAATCAATAGTATATATAATTAAACATTCATCTTGTTTAAACTTGTGTCTGAAAATGCTGATAAAAATATGACTATGGTGGCATAATGTGTGCAATATCTGATTTAGTTTTAATATGATATGTGCTAAGCATGTTTACCATCCAAGTATAATATAAAGACGATTGACGATGATGATGCTGATCCAGATAAAAAAGTCACTACTACCATCGAAGATATAAATAGATTGCCTTTCGTCGACTCTTTTTTGGGTACAGTCCATCTCCTTCCTGTGAAATTTATCCACATATAAAGTAATCAACTATGTCTTTACATCTCTAATTAAGCTCTCTCTCCCTTGGAGTTGGTATTTCAATTTTATAATAATGAAAGTAGTGATGTCTGTATTTCTTTTTTACAGGATGGCCCCGGATTCAACCCATAGATGATCAGAAGAACAAGCTTGCAATAGCACTTGCAAAACAATTGCTAGAGAGGGAGAAAGACTGGAGTCGCTACACAGATCCAACATATAAATATGATGATGAGTCACCATCACCAGAAAAGAAGGGAAAAGCAGTTATACAAGCCATACAGATGGGCATGCCTGAGTTAGTTGAGGTGATCCTCAAGTATTTTCCTGATGCTGTAAACTCTTTTGATAAGTTTTCTCTTGGAGTAGCAAACCTTATGGCCAGGGATGTCTTTTGGTTTCAGGTATGTACTCTACTATTACAGTATTGCTACAAATTCAAAGGTGATTTTAATTTTGTTACCATACACAAAACCAGTATTTTGGAGAAAGGGAGAAGTATATATTCAGAAAGGAAAAGGCACACAAGTTGTTGCTCACTTGACTTGCATTTCTGTGTAATCAAGTAACATATTTAAGAAATTAAATGTTTTAATTATATGACCTTAATAGGAATGTATTAAGCATGAGTTTGTTCTTTCTGACTGAAATGCTATTCTGTTGGTAAAAAATTTTTTGAATGTCCATGATGATAGCTTATAAGGCGTGATTGTTCCCCAATGACCTATAGTTTTTTAACAATGAAGGACTTGTGTTCAGCCTCACATAAAACACCAAAGCAAATTTGGTGCTTATATAAAGCAGCTAACTGAAGCTATACTTATTAATAATTGCTGATAATACTTAACAGAACTTCACATGAATAAAAATCTTAATATAATGTGGTTTTGGTGTCAATCACAGGCTATGCGCAGCAAGTATGGAGCAGTGGTGGAAATTGAGAAGATACTTCTAATCATAAGCAAGTGCATGTATTTTGTTGTAAGTTTTTAGTTATATGTTCCTCACTATTTTCACAGCAAACTTCTATCTAATTCTTGACCTAGAAAAGAAAAGGAAAAATCAAAATAGGTTAGTCAAACTACTTTAGCAAATAAGTACCAACTTACTTTGTTGGGTTTGCTCATACTTCCTGTGAGCTTTTGTTGAAATGGTTTGAAGGTTTACAGTCTTGTTAGTTTCTATTATAAACACAATTTGCGGTGTGAAGATCACTAAATTTACTTAAAAGTCTAGTACTGTTTCTCTTGGTCTATACACTAGAAAAATCCGGGTTTCTATTGTGTGCATCAACCTGTGAATTCTTTTTTCTTATAAAACCATGTTTATGACGTTTATATACTTCAAGTCAAAGAAATTGTTCATTCTATGAAAGATATAAAACTTCTCATTTATTTTCAAATGTTGATTTGTAGCTGTGTTAGATGCCTTAAATTCATAAACAAGTAATTTTTGTTCATATGCTGAGCCACGTAACTTGTATTTCCCCATTTTTCCCTTGCCGAATTTTTTATTAACTACAGCCAGTTTTGTAGGTGAGATCACATATGCCATCTACTCTGGAATCTCTACTTCCTTCACTTCGTAAGGACCTTTTTGTGATTTTAAATTCATTGAGATTTGATGGTGAGGAAAATGTTGGAAAATGGGCATTTGTTGAGGCTGAAGACAGGGAAGAGAAGCCTGCTTATTTTCTGTGCTCTAGTCATAATGTTTGTATTTTAGTAAAATCCAATTATGTGTAATTATGGTCATAATGTTGATGTTTATATTTTGGTGGATGTTTGGATGTAAACTTGTGCTAATATATAGGATGTTAAAAAATTGGTGGTATCAGATGTTTGTTGATGAAAATAAAATTGGCTATTGTAATATAGTTTTGGTTTATATGTATGTAAGAACAAGATTCATATACCAATCAAACTTAACAAATAACTGATGTCCTATGTAGATTTGACATCAGCTTATTACATAGCAACTGCTTATTACATAGCAACTGATGTCTCTTATGAACAAAACATCAGTGATCGATGTTAAATTATTATCTTAATTACAAGCTTACATAACTGATGTCTAATATTATAATTTACATCAGTTCATAAAATAACCGAAGTTAAAAGTACTTATTTACAATGTCCTAATTTTTATAAACGTTGTCTTTGTCTTTTTTTTTTGTGTGTCACATGCTTAAATTGATATAATTAAAAGATAAACTATTATTGAACTCGTGTTCATGTGTTAAAATGTAATATATTAGAAAAAAAAATATCTTTTTCTAAGTTAGAACTGTTGTCTACTGGTATCTTAAACATCGGTCTAAAATCGATGTCTAAAATTCTGGACCTTTCTCTACTCATGCAAATACATCGCTTTTAAAATTTTTTAACATCGGTTTATAACCGATGTCTTTTGACCTGTTTCTTGATGTGTATGGATGGAATCATTCTTGGAGATTACCCGGTGAGAAGATTTTTATGGAATCTGCTCAGACTTTATCTGATCATGTTGTTCAATTAGTTTTAAATTCTGATATGAAAGCATCTATCGAATCCACTACAGTGTTAGTCAAAGGACTGCATTCTTCTGTCTCTGCACTCAAGCAAGATAATGTTGATCTTAGAGAAGGAATTGCTGATCTTTCTGTGACTATTAAAGGCACAAACAAACACAGTGGTTTGATAAAGAGAATGTTTAGCCTGGAAGCAAAACAAGATCACATGTCTGAGAAGTTGATAGCTTTGGAAGCTGGCCATGATGCTACAAATTCCAAGTTGGATGTTATTCTCTCTATTCTACAAAGTGTAGATGCCAAAAAGGGGGAAATAGTACGAAAGACAAAATGGCAACCTAAATCAATTTTGAGGAGAAATACCAATTCTTATGATGATGCTGATAAACAAGAGAAAGAGACTTCTGATGCTATGAAATTTCAAACTGGAACTGGAATTCAAAGTCAAAAGACACAGTAGTCTCTAAGGATAGATCACATGATCCTAATATAGAAACTGCTCTTGTTACTTCTAGTTCAATTTCTAATGACAAACTTACAAGTTCAGCTTATTTTCCTGACACTGATAGAGTGATAGTGATTCCTGATTCTGTGAAAACTGAAGAAGAAATTCTATTTAGGATGGATTTACAGATTCTCTCAGCTTATGTTGAAGCTGTTAATGTTGAAAATATCAAGGAAGAAGAATTTTTTTTGACAGAGAAGAAAGGGCATAGGAAGAAAAAATCAGAATTGCTGTTGACAACGCATATCAGGTATACAAAAATATGCTTAAAATATCTGAGAGGAATAGATGGAGGAGTACAAATATGAAGACGTTACATGAAAGAACAGAAAGAAAAACTCAATTATTTCCAAAGATCAAGAACAAATACAAATGGAGAAAAATTGTTGATCTCATTTGTAATGATAAAGTGAGCTTTACTCCTGGAGGAATAAGGATGGATGGTTCACTTGGTTCTAATACCATGGGAGATAAGCAGTCTTGGTTAGTACAAGCCAAGAATCTCAAGTTGATTGAACCATTCACAAGAGCTGGAATAGGACATCATGAAGCTAAACTTGTCAACTTAAAGTTATTGAACTTCACACTTGCTGATAGTCCTGGTCAGAAAGTAACTAAAGATCATCTAGATAGACTTGAAGCTGTGAAGATTATTCTTGACAAACATGATGGTTCCGAATCTAAACAGAAGATCTTACTCTTATTGCAAAATTATCAAATTCAAGTTCTTTCACTTGATGAACTGATGATCATGTCTACAAAGAAATTGAAATATATTCACTAT
Source organism: Apium graveolens (assembly GCF_009905375.1). NCBI lineage: Eukaryota > Viridiplantae > Streptophyta > Magnoliopsida > Apiales > Apiaceae > Apium > Apium graveolens. The sequence goes on from NC_133652.1 coordinate 176,475,111, forward strand.
TTGCTAAGAGTTGAAGATGAAACTTCAAGGTTATGGTCAAACATGATTCTTGCCAATATCAGAAGAAGGATACTGGATGATGGTCAATATTATTTTGGATCATATGTTCCTACATACATAAATTTCAGAGGGCAAGAAGTCAATATGAAGAAAGGAAAAGCTGTCATTGAAAATGTTCTTACTCGGAGGCATATAACCATGAATCTTGATAGAAGAAAAACTTGTTATGTGTCACTGGAAGAAATGATGACAGAAAGAGCTCAAATCATAAACCCGAGAGCTATTATCTATCAATCATCTGATAAAACAGAGTATGAGAAGAATTTGAAGATCAAGTTAGAAGATATTATGTTGAAAAAGATTGATGACAGAGTTAAAGCTTTTGTTCAGAGATACTGCAGAATTTATCAAGAAATATGAAGATCAAAGTCTGAAACAAAGTAAGCTTTACACTACTTATTTTTTCTATCTGGTTTTTGGCACAGGACAATTCTATTTATAATTTATGCTAATTCTGCAAAGCATGAATTGGGGGAGATTGTTGAGAATTGGCTAAGTCGAGAATCAAGATCTGTCTAACAATCAGGATATGATCAACTGCTGTGATATGATTATCCATTGGAAGCTTCATTATCATCCGTTGACAATCTTCAGTCATCTGTTGAATCTACAACATATATCCGTTGATCAGGTTATCCATTGAGAATGACTTGGTGGATAATTCAGGATTGCGAGATAAATCAAAAGGTGCTAATTTATAGGATTGTAGTCGATTTAGATATGTATAGAAAGTGTTAGAATTATACTATAACATATATTGTAATTGATAGAGGATTAATTGTAGTTGTGTTGTAAATTAACACAGAATATGTTATTACTTTGTAAGTGCTTAACTCGAGTATTCATATAAACTAGCAGCTCTTAAAAATATTGTTCTTGAGAGAGTTTTGTAACGGTTTATTAAAGATCAATATAAACTGTTATTTGATTCATCTGTTCTTACTTTACTTTTATAATACATCAATTTTTTTAGTAATTGTATCCAACCCCCCTAAACAATTGCTTTACTGGGAAATAATATATTTACATAATTATCACCGATTAAAGATGTCAATGCATGTTTTGAGAGAATTAACCAATTTAAATAGTTATTTCAACTAAGTTATATTGTCAAATCCTTAATATAATTCACATCATGAACTAGGATGTGATATTGAATTATATCATGAACTCTCAAAAGTCAATAAATCGACATGTCTTGCTACATATGATTCATAAAGTAAACTCTCAAAACTAGCATATGAGGAGTGGACAGAGATTTCAAAATATAAATCCTCAGAACTTGTTCTGAGTTTATGACATTGATTCATGAATAAGAAACAGTCATCTATAAATTCAGCTAGATTTCATTTCTAGAATATGAGCTATTACACAAGTGAAATCTTCCTGCTGCAGATAAAATTCTCTAATAAGATATGATTAATTTAAGAATGAAGAATTGAATAACAACTCATTAGCATCAATCTCTGAAAGTTCTCTTCATCTATAAATCAACTAATCAGAAAATATATCACACCATGGAACACAACACATGACTCAATATCAGTATTTATTAGGTCCAAAATAAACACTGATATTTCAATGATCAATTTATCAATATTTATCAGTCTTCGAAAAACTTAATGAATTTTGGTACATGATTGTTGTTATATTTTAAAATTTTACATCTTACTTTTAGAACACATAGCTTGATGAAGACTCAGCATTTTTAAAGTGATGATTTGCAGTCAACTCATAGCAGTTGATAAACAATTATACAATCGATTGCTAGAACTTAGCAGTTGACATGTTATTTGTTCATCAATTGCTTGATTGGACACGTAGACTCTAAGTGTTCAATTTGACTATCAATGGCTAAAATATTGGTTGATATAGTTAAAATTGATTTGATCAATCTCTTAACCATCCTAGTTCTGAAAATAAATTTCAGATAGGAGTCATAAGTAAGCACTTGGCTACTAACTATCAAGTAAGATAATTTATCCATTGATGCACATACAGATCAAAATTTATCAATGAATATAATTATCTACATAACAAACATTCAGTTTATGTGTTATGATTGTCAATTGTCAACAAGGCAATTGATAAGGTAATTTTGGCATGCAAAATTTATCATTTTGTCAGAAAATAAATTTTCATCAAAATTCATAACATATAATTTGGCTACTTTTAGCACATATCTAATAGAGATTGTTATAAATTTTAACATACCTATCTCACTTATCAACCTTGTGAAAGTGGATTCTTTAAGTGGCTTGGTAAAGATATATGTTTGTGTCAATATGCTTAGTTCTTGAGTTTTGAACTGAATTCTCAGTTATTTCAAAAGCACTGGTGTTGTCACAAAAGATTGGAGTTCTTTCCAACTACAAGTCATAATCAACAAGTTGATTCCGTGTCCATTAGAGCTATGCACAACATCTTCCACCTGTAGTGTCTTCATCCTCAATAGTAGAGGTTGAAACAAAGTAATGCTTCTTGCTAACTCAAGATGTCAGTTTATCTTCTAGAAAGTGACAACTCAATGTAGTTCTTTTCCTGTCAATTTTGCAAACTGCACAATCTGCATCTGAAAAACTAGTTAGATCATATTCAGAATCTCTAGGGTACCAATTTTCAAGAGTTGATGATCCTTTGAGATATCTGAATAAAGAGTAAGATTTTCTGGACACAGACTGAGATTTAGCACAAATACTTGTGGTAAACATACTAATTGGTTTATTATTAGTTAAATATAAGGGAAAACCAACTAAATATCCTATATCTTGAAATTTCCATTCTCTTTTCCTTAACATTCATTTCAAGTATGGCAAGAGTTGGTATGAGTGATTTTGTATATGTACAATCAGCTAAGTCAAATTTCTTTAAAAGATCATGCATGCATATAGTTTGACTTATGAAGATTCCATCACTCACTTGATTAACTTGTGAATCAAGAAAATAAGTGTGTTCACTCATCATGCTCATTTTATATTTACTTAGCATTATTTTGACAAACCTTTTATAGGATTTCTCATTTGTAGAGCCAAGGATTTGTTATCCTTAAAAAATTATAAATTATACTAGGGCAATTTAGATTTCTAAAAGAGGAGAGTTTTAACTATTATACTTATAGAGAAATGATTTTAAGTAAAAATTGATATAAAAAATCATACCAGGCTCTAGAAAATTGTTGTAACACCCCCAAATCCGGGGTCGGGGATCCGTGTTGTCACGAGTTCCAATTCTCTTAACAACTCTTAATCTTAATAAACAACCAACCACTGCGTACTGTGACCCCACAATATACACACACACCACAAGTTATAGTCTCAGAGATGAATACCAAAAATAACACAAGTCCTTTTATTCCATAATTATAAGTCATTATACCATAAAAGGGTTTCTGAATAAATTTACATTTCCTTGCCATTATTACAATTCATAATATACATAAGTCTGGTACATCAAAAGTTGAAATCCTAGCCTATTGGTAGTTCCTACCTCAGCCACAACGGCATCAACGCCTACAGGAAACTGCGGAACATTTCCTATCCGCTCACGAATTGGGAGCTTGGTCATGTTCATCTTATCTATCTGTTATTGTGTGATAAAAGAAGAAAGCGAGGGTGAGCAACAAGCCCACCGAAATAATATGTATAATAATTTACAATATATGAGCATTCTCATAATACTCATGAAAGTCTTGGTCAAGTAAAAATGAACCAAGTTTGATATCTTATCGCAATCAAGTCGCAAAATATTCAGTATATATGTATATATACTTTTCAAAATCTTGGAAGTCCTCTTCCATGCATAATATACACAAAGTTCCAGTTTATAACTGTATAAAAATATCGTTGCAAGGTGATCTCATATATCTAACCTTGTCTCAATATTTTTGTGAAAATCTTTGTCATGCATAAGATAATCATTAACCAGATTTAAGTTGAAAAGATGAAGTTACAATATACTCCAATATACTTATATCTTTTCCGAATACTACTTGAACTACCACCGTTCAAGGTATAATCAGTTTCAAAAGTTCATCACATAGATGAGACTACAAGAAAAGACTTGGATAGATTCAATATTTGAAATATCATTATAAATAATGAAGTTACGAGATACTTCATTAAGTCCCGATATATATATACACCTATATATATACATTTCATACACTCCTTGAAAACCTCTGTTATGAAAATTATAAACAGAGTTGCAATATCCAATGAATTTGGAAAGGAGAAAAACCTTGGCATAAACCTGATATCTTGCTGATCAGGCAAAGATACCAATAAGTAATATTTTCTACTAGTAGATGGACGAATTCCCCACTGGTCATCACCCTGGCCGCATTAGGACCTATGCTGGACTGCCACTCAGCCACTTACGCATCGATGAACTCCCACTGAGCCACTTACACTTCATGGATGCCCACTGAGCCCATGTTGCTTATGCTGACTCAAATAGATGTACTTACTTCCCGAATATTGGGCAAGTAATCAAAATGTTTTCTCAAAACAGCAACCTTGTTGTATAAAATACACCACAGAGCCGGATCCCTCAGGTTTTGAGCGAGTATTTAAATCCCCTTTGAAAGGAGGATCTTAAATATAAAAATGAGTTTTGGGATCCGCTCTAACTTTCAAAATTATTTTGAAGACTCGAAAACATTTTTAAGAATGTTTGGAGTAATGCTGATTTAATAAAATAAATCAGTCCCGATATGTTGGAGAATATCTGAATATTATTATTTAAATAATATTCCCATAAATGATAATCTCTATAAAAATAATTGAAGTAGAAATTTTAAGATTCATACTTGAAATGAATAATAATTAACCAAAGATATACTTATACGAAAGCACGATCTTTATTTGAATAATCGAAAATAAGTTTGATTATCGAAACATTATTCTTTAATAAAATAAATATTATTATTTAATAAAAGGAGCGGAGTCATAAGCCCTCGAATGAATATTCAAAATAATATTTATTAAATAAAATAAGCGGAGTCATAAGTCCTCGAATGAATATTCAAAATAATATTCATTAAATAAAATAAGCGGAGTCATAAGTCCTCGAATGAATATTCAAAATAATATTCATTAAATAAAATAAAGTAATCGAATAAACCTTATTCGATTAATAGTTTTGAAAACTATATCAATATATATATATATAAATATAAATATATATATATATATATATTATACTCGGGAACATCGACTCCTGGTTTAGAAAATGTCCACCTTTGGGTCCCCTATACTAAAGGTATACGCAACTACTGCTTATCTCTAGCATATGTATTATGCAGTTTATAAGCATTGCATTAACAATTAGAAATCAAGATTACGAAACAGGCATGCATATAAATATCATATCACATGCTCCAATATATCGCAAGATTTTCTAATAACAATCATGCATCTATCACAAGATAATGCATATACATATATTTACATCACAACAACAGTATAACGGGTAGAAAACTTGCCTGAGTGTTCCCGGATAGACTTAAGTTTAGAGTGGGTCCGATAACCTATGAACAACAACATAAGTCGAAATTAAACCCCGGTCGCTTAAGAAACTAGACTTTAACCAATTGAACCCTAACGTTCGCTTATGGTCACTTCTACGCTTAACGAATCACATAAGTCGTTCGAGTACCCTCGGCTCTACCATTTTTAATAAATTAACCATTAAGAATTTTGAGGTGATTCTTTTGCGAGTACTCTACCAACTGCCTAATACAATGGTTCGTTCGCGAAACGCCGTTACTTAAAACGGTCGTTTCTCCTAAACCGTACATCGGATTCAAGCGTACCACATATCAAAACGAAGCTCGTAACATGAACTATCTAATCATGGCAATGGTCAAAACCTAACAGTGATTTCACGGGTCCTGATGATAAGAACAAAAGCAGTCTAAGGTAAATCGGGCATTACGACTGCTATGTTTACGCGATTACCAAAGTTTATACAACTCCAAATCAATCACAAAACAACTTAAAACCAACATTACAACCAAAATCCATCCAATCCTCACTACATCAGTCCATTACTTCATGTTTTATCCAATTCATTCAATCACAACAAAAGCTACTAACCATACTAAGGTTCAGTAACTAATAACCAAGATTCAACCATCAAAATCACTACAAACTCAACCAAACTTTAAGCAAACAAGCATAATGCTTCCCATATACTATATCAATCACAACCATTCCTAAATACTCAAAATTAAAGCTAGGGTTTGAAGTTTTATACCTGCTTGAAGCTTTTAATCAATGAAAGATCCTTGGAATGCCCATGGAAGCCTTGATCTATGCTTAAGCTACCTTGACCTTACAAATAAAATCAAGAATCAAAAATTTGTTCTTGAAAGTTACTATTCACCCTAAACTAAATGATTTATTTGAGCTAGCAAACCTTGAATTCAAGCACTCAAACTACTTGTTATGATTGAGTGGAGCTTGGGTTTGGAAATTTTTCTTCTTGTTTTTCTTCAAAAACCATGATCAAGGAGATTGTGGGGAAGAAATGAATGTGTTTGCTTGGTTGCTTCCTTTTTGTTTGTTAATTAACCTTTTACCATGGTAAAAATTGTGTGGCTCACAATCAACCAACCAACCTTTCCCATTTGGTCATGGTTATGTCATCTACTTATGTCATCTTGTTACACTTGTCTTCCTCTTGTTGGTGTGATGACATCATCATCCACTAACCCCTTTGATTAACTCCTAATTACTTGGCTTATGATCACTGATCTGTTATACGGTTCGCTTAACTTTCGTTCGCGTTTATCGTTCGAGGGATCATATCCGGGATCCTATTATTTGGGTTCCCCTACCCTTTCTCAATATTTTATATTCCTTTTATAATCCCTTCTTATAATCCTTGAATTTAAATCCTTTTAATCATGTTACCTTATACTCAATTCTTTCGGTATATGGTGGATTTTCGGGAAAAATCAAAGTGTTCAAATTTGGATTCTGACGATCTTTACGTACACTTATTTACTTTATGGAATACTAATACGATCTTAGAATTTCCATAACAGTACTCCTATATAGCGTGGTCTGATAATTTTCCTTAATCAGCATCATTAACAAAAGTTACTATTCATCCGTGTTTCAAAAATTCCAAAAATTGGGGTTATTACAATCTCCCCTTCTTAAAAGGATTCCTCCCAGAATCGGATAGAAAATGAATAGGGATGCTCTCTTAGCATTGCACTTTCTAACTCTCAAGTAAATTTTCCTATATTGTGGTTCTACCATCAAACTCTGACTAGTTTGATAACCCTTCTCCTAAGCACTTGTTCCTTTTCAATCTATAACCCTTCCTGGTTGCTCCATATAGGTTACGTCTGGTTGCATGTCTATGCGCTCATATGCCCCTATTTGTTTGGCATCCGAATTACACTTCCTTAACATTGATACGTGGAACACATTATGAACTTGCTACAGGTTCGGGGGTAGGGCTAGCTCATATGCTAACTTCCCAATACGTCTTAATATCTCCAAGGGTCCAACACTTCGTGGGCTTAGCTTTCCTTTCTTTCCGAACCACATCCATCTTTTCCAATGGAATACCTATAACAACACTAGGTCCCCTACTTCCTATTCCTTGTCCTTTCGTGTCAAATCAACATACTTCTTATGTCCATCTTGGGCTACTACCAGCCGTCCTCTGATTAGATCTATTATATCCTTGATTCTTTTGACCGCTGCTGGTACAAGCATCTTGCGCTCTACAACTTCATCCTATCATAAGGGAGATCGACATTGTCTTCCCTCAAGGATCTCATAAGGCGACATCTCGATACCTGACATATGATCTATTGTCGTGAGAAAACTCAATCCGCGTTAAGTGATCATTCCAAATTCTTTCAAGTCTTATTGCACAGACTCTCATCATAGCTTCTAGCATTATAGCTTTTGCTTCTCAATACTCCTTCTTTTCTTGTTCGTAAGCATTACTATCTTCCGTACAGAATACTATTCTAGATATACCTTTACTCGCTAGAGTTTTATAACCTTTTTAATAACCACGTCAACCTTAGTATCACGAACGTGTTAGATTCGGAATACCACCGCACTGGTACTACTCCTTTCTAGCTGCTTCTATCTTCAAAAGCTTGGCCCTTCATATAGAAGTAAAAGAATTTATTGAGAGATCACTATGATCATGAACACTTGTTATATCGCATAGTTAGTACAGAAGGTGGCCAGCCTTTAGTACTTGACAAGCAATTAAACAACATGTGGTATCCTACTAGGCTTCTATCACACAGATAGATAGTCATTCGGGAATACCTCCCCTTCTGGAAGGGTTGTTCTTCTCAGCTTATACAAAATGAAAAGGAGAGAAAAGAATGAATTGAAGAGAATTGTATATATATAAAATATACTGCCACAAAATATCTGGCTTGAAATCTACCTCTGAACTATAAAGGTTTGTCATAGGAGAACAAAACATAGTGTATATATATATCAACATCAAGTATTATAGCATCGCATTTCACGTGCCAGAATATTTACTATTCCGTCCATCATTCCATGGATCCATGCTCTTGCTCGAGCTCATAAACACTCACTTTTGAAACTCCCTCGACATCGAAACTCGAATGAGGGATTTCATTCTAGACATCATTGTTACTAGAATTCTATGCTTACACTGCAACCTTCCTCGTATAGTAATATGACTCTCTATTCATAAGAGGGAATAAATATATAATATGTAGATAATCTACTAGGTAGTCTATCAATGATAACTTATATATCAACACGACCCCATTAGGGGTACTCAATCTCAACATCCATTCCAATACAACTCTCACGGCTGTAATCAGCTCATTACTTGCAGAATCATTGTTGCATTACTATGGTCCACCACCGACCTACTGTAGTCATTCATTTTCTATGAAATCTTAATAGCTAACCATACGGAGTTCATACATGTCGTATCGAATTCTTCTAAGGAGGCAACATAATCACCATTCCATGATTCATGAAGAACACTTCTGAACTTGGCATACATATGACATGAAGCAGATAAAATTACAGAAGAGTTTCAATAAAAGCAACGATAGCAGGTTAATACCATTATTAACCATATGTCTTTATTAAGAGACATGAAGCTCAAAGGTTCATTTTGTCCTTTCGTAACATGGTCCTGTCTTATCTCAAGATATGACCTTATAAGATAGATAGCCCGCTCACGGCGATTTCATAAATTAAATCTTTACCAAACTACTATCACGGTTGAGTATCACACAATTATCATAAGGAATGTCAATATTTCAAACCATAATACAATCTTCACGGCTTTAACCATTATCACTGTATTCCTCTGGAACGAGCGCCGATAATTGTCTTCTTACACTTAACGTGTCGGCCACCTCTTTGGCCTTTCCTGATAGTAATATTTCCTTACAATCAATGTCATTTTAACCACCTTCACTAAATTTTCTACCTCATTTCAAATTACTGCTTATGTGAAAATGCTTTTCTTAAGTCCTTGCGATAAAAAAAAATCACCATTTTCCATAAGTCACTGCCTTAGTCTATATATAAACATTATCATGGCTAACTCTCGATCGTACTTAGGACGTCTTTTATCTTGGGCCCTTCTTGCTTTAACAATTCGGACCTTAATTGGTTCAATCTATAGTTCTTATGGTTTAACACGTGCCCATCTGACATTATTATAATTACGCCATTTTTCCCTTTATCAAATTTCTATTCTTGAGAACTTCGAATATTACCTTTCTCCTTATCAAACCTCTAAGATTATCCTTAAATCGTTCCTCCTGTATTCCCTAGATACAGGGCATATCAAAATATCATTTACTAATACTAGAACCATTGTTTATACACTTCTGAAAAATTTCTCCACTGATCCTTAAAGGTTGTTGTTACCTTAATCCTTTCCAATTCATACTGTCAAAACTCATAATGTCCCTATTAAGGGTAAAATTCCAACCTTCATGCATTCCCCTATGGTTCATCTCAAGTTATCGAAGTTATATCCTTAATTCCACCTTTAAAAGGTACTTGCATCCTTCCATGGATAAATCAAGTCATATATCCTTGATAGATTATCTTATTCAATCATTCCCACCCAGATAGTCTATACCAATTTCACAATAGCATCCTTATTTAAACTGAGGTCAACCCATATGGCCTTCAAAAGATAACAATGGTTACCCGCTTTTCTTTCCTAATTTGGTAATGACAACAGGGATGTTCTGGAAGATATTGGTCGTGTTCAACGTGAACTTCTTCTTAATAATTCCTCATTTACTTTTGTTGTTTATCTTAACAGTCATCTCAATGTTGGGATATCTTTCATATCTGGCGTCTCCCTTTCTGGGTATCATGCCACCAGTCTTACACTTCATATTCTTGAAGGTCACTTCCTTCATCCAATTTTCCTAATTTCTTACTTTCTTGTCTCCTCAGTCTACCCGCGTCTCATTATTTATCCTTCGAACTATCTCAAGGTTTCCTCGAATCCTCTCAACTTACAGGGGATAAAATATATGTATCTCTTATGCCTTCAACCATCAACTTTAATTTATGGTGAATCACCCTCATCCTGACGAATACATACTTTTCTATTTCTATTGCTACGAGTCTTCAGGGTTTCCTCATACCCAACTCCCTTATCATTCCTCAAACTCTATTGTCTTTATTTTCCTTTCCACTTTAGTTTCTTTTTATTTTCTTTTCTATTACAATCATTTCATGAACCCACTACTCATTGACTTCAAAAATCACGTCGTTCTGGGATTCTTGTCATCAGAACGAATCTTGACAACTTTTACAACTTAGCTTCATAATTCATCATACTCGTCCGCCTTTGTTCTGGCTCTAAAGCTTTTACACTATCTCCATAACCTTGGGAATTACTTTCCCGAAAACAATTGACTGAACTTTAATCAGTTTATTCTAACCTCTGGCTCCGTGCCTTTCTTGGTCTTTCACCAGCGGGTGGCCTCTCTCTTAGGAGGGTAAGTGACAAAAACAGTCTTTTGTGATTCGTCCATCATTTAGAATCTCAAATGATTCCTATATTTCCTTTAGCCAGGCTCTCGCCTCTACTGGGTTCGCTTGTTCCTTGGAACTCTAAGAGCTTAGCGGCTTAAAGGTCTTGAAAGAATTTCCCACCGCATTGTCTCCTCAGGGTAGTGGTTGGGGATAATAGTCTAAGTTCTTTTTAGACAGGTCCATGAATTGCCGTATAGGAGTACCGTCTCGGGTCTCCTTTCCTTACTCGACTTTCTGTTTCCTTAGTATGAAATGTTTCATCCTTCTCCCATACTTGGGGTTATCTTATACGTTAAAATCCTTATTTTTCACTTCATTATGTTATGGGATCCTTCTTTCTTAATGGCAACCTCCCTGACTATCACATTCGGGGTTTGCCCTAAATCTTATTCCTCGAGCTATGGATTTCATCTAAGATCCAGTCCTTAAGCTCTTAAACGTTTGGAACCCAAATTCTGTAGGAATACCTCGTTATTCCCTTATCATCTTTCTTGGTATTAATCTCTTCTCCAGTCATTGGCTCTCTGCCTTCATTCATCACTTTTTCTTGGCACAATATGATTTTCTTTTCCAATAATTCGTGCTGTATTACAATTCAAACAGCTTTTCGGTACCGACTCCGGTTACCTTCACTTCTATTTCCATTTTCTTGAAATCTCTTATCAATTCTCCCAAAGACATTATCATCTTGAGTCTCTCCTTTCTACTAAGGAATTAGCCACCATATTGGCTTTCCCTGGATGATAAAGAATCTCATAACTGTAATCCTTAATTAGCTTTAACCACCTCCTCTGGCGCATGTTGAGCTCTTTCTGCATGAAAATGCACTAGAGCACTTATGGCTTGTGTAAATCTCGCACTTCTCTCCATACAAGTAGTGCCTCCAATCTTTAGGGAAAAACTATTGCCACGAGCCCAAGCTCATGGGTGGGGATATCAAATTTCATATTCCCTTAATTGTCTTGACGCGTGCGCGATTACCTTGTTGTGCTGTATAAGAGCACCCTAATTCCTTATGTGAAGCGTCAATACAAATCACAAAATCTCTTTTTTCCATCCGGAAATGCCAACATAGGGGCCGTCACCAACCTTTGCTTTAGTTCTTAAAAGCTATTCTCGCATTTCTCTGTCCATTCGAACTTCTCAGTCTTACGAGTAAGTCGCGTTAAAGGGGCTACTATCTTTACAAACTTGAACGAAACTCCAGTAGTGACCGGCCAATCCTACCTCTGGTAGTCGCCCAGACCATGGTCATTTATTCCTTAGCGATCATCTTTGCAGTCTCGTTAGGATCCTTCACGAGATCCTCCTCAGCAACAATTCCTTCTAGGATAACATCCTTAATTTTCACATCCTTAATATGAACATCATCTAGTCCCTCGTTAGGGTGCTCCATTGGATCCACAATCTGATCCCCAATATGTAGTAAAATATCATCATATTATTGCTCTTGAACTTCAGGGTTCGGAGTCCCACTACCATATACGATAACGAACTACGCTTCTATCACAATATTTATAAGGGTTCCCATTAGGGTTTTAACTGTCAGTACTACGTTAGGTAGTCTGACTAAGAACTTGGCAAGAGTTCTTATTATCTTAGTGAACTTATTATTTTAATGTCACATCATCTCTGAGGTTTATAACGCTTGGCTCTAATACCATTTCTGTAACACCCCCAAATCCGGGGTCGGGGATCCGGGTTGTCACGAGTTCCAATTCCCTTAACAACTCTTAATCTTAATAAACAACCAACCACTGCGTACTGTGACCCCACAATATATACACACACCACAAGTTATTATCTAAGAGATGAATACTAAAAATAACACAAGTCCTTTTATTCCACAATTATAAGTCATTATACCACAAAAGGGTTTCTGAATAAATTTACATTTCCTTGCCATTATTACAATTCATAATATACATAAGTCTGGTACATCAAAAGTTGAAAGCCTAGCCTATTGGTAGTTCCTACCTCAGCCACAACGACATCAACGCCTACAGGAAACTGCGGAACGTTTCCTACCCGCTCACGAATTGGGAGCTTGGTCCTGTTTATCTTGTCTATCTGTTGTTGTGTGATGAAAGAAGAAAGCAAGGGTGAGCAACAAGCCCACCGAAATAATATGTATAATAATTTACAATATATGAGCATTCTCATAATACTCATGAAAGTCTTGTCCAAGTAAAAATGAACCAAGTTTGATATCTTATCACGACCAAGTCACAAAATATTCAGTATATATGTATATATACTTTTCAAAATCTTGGAAGTCCTCTTCCATGCATAATATACACAGAGTTCCAGTTTATAACTGTATAAAAATATCGTTGCAAGGTGATCTCATATATCTAACCTTGTCTCAACGTTTTTGTGAAAATCTTTGTCATGCATAAGATAATCATTAACCAGATATAAGTTGAAAAGATGAAGTTACAAGATACTCCAATATACTTATATCTTTTCCGAATACTACTTGAACTACCACCGTTCAAGGTATAATCAGTTTCAAAAGTTCATCACATAGATGAGACTACAAGAAAAGACTTGGATATATTCAATCTTTGAAATATCATTATAAATAATGAAGTTACGAGATACTTCAATAAGTCCCGATATATATATACACCTATATATATACATTTCATACACTCCTTGAAAACCTCTGTTATGAAAATTATAAACAGAGTTGCAATATCCAATGAATTTGGAAAGTAGAAAACCTTGGCATAAACCTGATATCTTGCTGATCAGGCAAATATACCAATAAGTAAACTTTTCTACTAGTAGATGGACGAATTCCCCACTGGTCATCACCCTGGCCGCATTAGGACCTATGCTGGACTGCCACTCAGCCACTTACGCGTCGATGGACTCCCACTGAGCCACTTACACTTCATGGATGCCCACTGAGCCCATGTTGCTTATGCCGACTCAAATAGATGGACTTACTTCCCGAACATTGGGCAAGTAATCAAAACTTTTTCTCAAAACAGCAACCTTGTTGTGAATATAAAATACACCACAGTGCCGGATCCCTCGGGTTTTGAGCGAGTATTTAAATCCCCTTTGAAAGGAAGATCTTAAATATAAAAATGAGTTTTGGGATCCGCTCTAACTTTCAAAATCATTTTGAAGACTCGAAAATATTTTTAAGAATGTTTGGAGTAATGCTGATTTAATAAAATAAATCAGTCCTGATATGTTGGAGAATATCTGAATATTATTATTTAAATAATATTCCCATAAAGGATAATCTCTATAAAAATAATTGAAGTAGAAGTTTTAAGATTCATAATTGAAATAAATAATAATTAACCAAAGATATACTTATACGAAAGCACGATCTTTATTTGAATAATCAAAAATAAGTTTGATTATCGAAACATTATTCTTTAATAAAATAAAGAATATTATTTAATAAAAGGTGCGGAGTCATAAGCCCTCGAATGAATATTCAAAATAATATTCATTAAATAAAATAAGCGGATTCATAAGTCGTCGAATGAATATTCAAAATAATATTCATTAAATAAAATAAGCGGAGTCATAAGTCCTCGAATGAATATTCAAAATAATATTCATTAAATAAAATAAAGTTATCGAATAAACCTTATTCGATTAATAATTTTGAAAACTATATCAATGTATATATATATATATAAATTATACTCAGGAACATCGACTCCCGGTTTAGAAAAGTTCCACCTTTGGGTCCTCTATACTAAGGGTATACGCTACTACTGCTTATCTCTAGCATATGTTTTATGCAGTTTATAAGCATTAAATCAACAATTAGATATCAAGATTACGAAACAGGCATGTATATAGATATCATATCACATGCTCTAATATATCGCAAGATTTGCTAATAACAATCATGCATCTATCACAAGATAATGCATATACATATATTTACATCACAACAACAGTATAACGGGTAGAAAACTTGCCTGAGTGTTCCCGGATAGACTAAAGCTTAGAGTGGGTCCGATAACCTATGAACAACAACATAAGTCGAAATTAAACCCCGGTCGTTTAAGAAACTAGACTTTAACCAATTGAACCCTAACGTTCGCTTATGGTCACTTCTACGCTTAACGAATCACATAAGTCGTTCGAGTACCCTCGGCTCTACCATTTTTAATAAATTAACCATTAAGAATTTTAAGGCGATTCTTTTGTGAGTACTCTACCAACTGCCTAATATACTTTACATAATTGTTTTATACTCCAATTAGTGATTTAAGGGCCTTAACCAAGGTTTCAAAGTAAGGCGAGGGGTAATGGTTCGTTCGCGAAACGCCGTTACTTAAAACGGTCGTTTCTCCTAAACCGTACATCGGATTCAAGCGTACCACATATCAAAATGAAGCTCGTAACATGAAATATCTAATCATGGCAATGGTCAAAACCTAACAGTGAGTTCACGGGTCCTGATGTTAAGAACAAAAGCAGTCTAAGGTAAATCGGGCATTACGACGGCTATATTTACGCGATTACCAAAGTTTATACAACTCCAAATCAATCAAAAACCAACTTACAACCAACATTACAACCAAAATTCATCCAATCCTCACTAAATCAGTCCATTACTTCATGTTTTATCCAATTCATTCAATCACAACAAAAGCTACTAACCATACTAAGGTTCAGTAACTAATAACCAAGATTCAACCATCAAAATCACTACAAACTCAACCAAACTTTAAGCAAACAAGCATAATGCTTCCCATATACTATATCAATCACAACCATTCCTAAATACTCAAAATTAAAGCTAGGGTTTGAAGTTTAATACCTTCTTGAAGCTTTTAATCAATGAAAGATCTTGGGAATGCCCATGGAAGCCTTGATCTATGCTTAAGCTACCTTGACCTTACAAATAAAATCAAGAATCAAAAATTTGTTCTTGAAAGTTGCTATTCATCCTAAACTAAATGATTTATTTGAGCTAGCAAACCTTGGATTCAAGCACTCAAACTACTTGCTCTTCTTAGTTATGAAATATAGAATCCAAGGAAACAAACCTCTTGAATTATGATTGAGTGGAGCTTGGGTTTGGAAATTTTTCTACTTGTTTTTCTTCAAAAACCGTGAGCAAGGAGATGGGGGGGGAAGAAATGAATGTGTTTGCTTGGTTGCTTCCTTTTTGTTTGTTAATTATCCTTCTACCATGGTAAAAATTGTGTGGCTCACAATCAACCAAGCAACCCTTCCCATTTGGTCATGCTTATGTCATCTACTTATGTCATCTTGTTACACTTGTCTTCCTCTTGTTGGTGTGATGACATCATCATCCACTAACCCCTTTGATTAACTCCTAATTACTTGGCTAATGATCGCTGATCTGTTATACGGTTCGCTTAACTTTCGTTCGCGTTTATCGTTCGAGGGATCATATCCGGGATCCTATTATTTGGGTTCCCCTACCCTTTCTCAATATTTTATATTCCTTTTATAATCCCTTCTTATAATCCTTGAATTTAAATCCTTTTAATCATGTTACCTTATACTCAATTCTTTCGGTATATGGTGGATTTTCGGGAAAAATCAAAGTGTTCGAATTTGGATACTGACGATCTTTACATACACTTATTTACTTTATGGAATACTAATACGATCTTAGAATTTCCATAACACTACTCCTATATAGCGTGGTCTGATAATTTTCCTTAATCAGCATCATCAGCAAAAGTTACTATTCATCCGTGTTTCAAAAATTCCAAAAATTGGGGTTATTACAATTGTTTTAATCCATAAAGCGCTTTCAGAAGCTAGTCCACAAACTCTGCAAGTCTTGAATCTTCAAGGTCATGAGATTAGAGTACATTAGCTTCTTCTTCAATGTCTTTAATTAGAAAAGCACTTTCTGCTTCAGTTTGATAGATTTTAGAACTTGCATGAGCTGCATAGAATAGAAAGATTCTGATTTCTTCCAATTTTGTTGTTAGTGAACATCTTCCATCATTGTTAATCTTCACTTCCTGCAGATAGCCTTCGGAAACTATAGTAGCTTTGTTCCTTGTAATCATACCATTCATATCTACCTTGATTCTGAGTACACATTTAGTTCCAATGATTGAGCTGTCTTTTGATGTAAGCATCAGCTTCTTGACTTTGTTCATTTCAAATTGGTTTAGCAATTGTTGCATGGCTATAATCCAATTTGATTCATGGAGAGCTTCTCCCACTTTCTTGGGTTCTTCCTTGGATAAGAAGTTGTTGTACAAGCATTTCTCATGAGTGACTTTTCTAGTTTCCATTTTGACATATGTGTCTCCAAAAGATAAGTTTAGTATATGACTCTTTATCCATTTTCCTTGAGAGGGAAAGCTTAGTGTGATGATGAAACCTTACTGAGCTACAGGGAGTTTCAAACCAAGTTCCTTGATACCCCCCTGAGTGTGAGACTTCAACTTCATTAGCAGTTGATATCATTTCAATTTCTCTATTTACTAATAACTCATCAATGGCTAGCTCATTTTAATCAATGGTTATTTTTTTGAATTAATCAATGTCTACTTCATTTGGTTGTTCAACTTGAAGAGTTTCGAGCACATAAACGCAACGGAAACAGTAATTAAAAATGTGAAAAATCAGAATTTTCGAAACCCACCGCAGGATCCATGCAAAAAATAGATATTTAATTCATAGATCAAATTGTTTACCTTAAGAAGCTTTATAAATTGGTTGACTAATGGAGATCCAAAGCTTGTTCAATCACCACGCATCCCGCTCTCGCGATCTACGCTCTATCGGTATCCACACGAATGCTTGAACGCAAGAATTGAATGTGTACTAGCACAAACTCATCTTCTTGCTCTCTCCATCTTCTCCCTTGGAGGCATGTTATGTGTCATCCTCATCATAGTTTAATCCAAGTTTCCTTGATCAATGAGTAGACTATCATATCAAATCAACATTTGAGCTTGGCCACGCATTTCATAGTCTAGCTCACACAAGAGGCCAATAATATCACTCTTAAAATAGGAGGTTTAAATCCCATCTAGATCATTCATATTTTTCATACGATTCATAATATACCCAATGTCCACTTTTATCATTACTAGGTCAAGGATAACTTTTAATGGAATCAATATATATTAATTCTCGTATAGAAATATAATTAATTCAGGTCTAAGGACCATTACATCATTATCACTGTGAGAATTACTTATGACATAAAAGACATGTAGATACTCACATCGGGTATGTCCTGCACCATGTACATATATATATGCATGTGTCTTTCACTTTAGTATCACTATACCTATGATCAATGAGATGTGAATATCAGTCAACAAACACATTAGTCTTAATACATTATTATTGTCCCTTAATAATAATACTCGACTGGGGACCTTTAGGAATATTGATATTATTCTCATAATCTCATTTCTAAGCCACGTACTTAGAGATATAGAATTGCATATCATCTTCCAAGGACATTTATTAATCTAATATTTATATCGCAGTAAATTAAGAATTAATAAATTATAAAGGGAATAATCGATAGAACATAAACATTAATAATAAAAATGTCTTAAACTAAAACATCATAGTGTTGTCTCTAGGGCACAAACACTAACAATCTCCCACTTGCACTAGATCCAATTACCTATGTATCTAATACTCATGGAACTAGTATGACCATCATGCTTCTGCTGCGATAAAGCCTTAGTCAGTGGGTCTGCAACACTAGCATTACAATGCACTTTACATTTATATCTCCTTGATCATTAATCTCATTAATAAGGTCATATTGCCTAAGGACATGCCTAAACAGCCTTCTTGGCTGTTTCAAAAATATCAATATATTCGGCTTCCATTAAAGAATTATCAATGTTCTTGTTATGAAATATTCCAGCTAACATCACTTATGTTTAGACAAAACATAAAACAGGCATAAACACGTAATCATCCTTGTCTGTCCAAAAATTAGGTTCAGAAACTAGCATCAGTGTAACCCTTTACAACCAGTTCCCTATCTTCTCCATACACCAAAAATAAATCTTTAGTCCTCTTTAAGTACTTAAGAATATTCTTGAAAATTATCTAGTGACCCTCACCTGGATTAGACCGGTATCTGCTCGTCATGCTCAAAGCATACGAAAAATTATGAAAAACACATATCATTGTACACATTATAGATCCAATTGCTAAAGCATATGGAACTTTCTCAAACGACCCTTATCATCTAATGATTTAGGGGGCAATTATCGTTTGAGATCACTATCCCTTGAGACATCGAAACATATCCTTTCTTTGTCTCTTACATCCTAAAATGATGCAATATTTTATCAATGTATGTACTCTGACTAGGTCGATTAATCTCTTCAATCTATCACTATAGATCTTGATCCCTAATATATAGGTAGCATCACTTAAGTCTTTTATCGAGAAACTATTTCTCAACTAATTCTTAACAGCCTGTAGAGAAGGTATATCATTCCATATTTGTTATATGTCATCTACATATAATACTAGTAATGTCACATGGCTCCCAGTAACCTTCTTGCAAACACATGGTTCATCTTCATTTTGAATAAATCCAAACTCATTGACCGTTTCATCAAAATGAATATTCATTCTCCTTGAGGCTTGATTCAATCTATAAATAGATAGAAGCAACTTACAAACTATCTAAGAAAACTTTGGATCGACAAAACCCTCTGGTTGTATCATATATACATCATCTTCAAGGCTCCCATATAAAAAAACAGTTTTAACATCCATTTGCCAAATCTCATAGTCAAAGTAAAAAACTCTTGCTAACAAAATACTGATGGACTTGACCATAGTAACCGGTGAAAAAGTCTCATCATAGTCTATACCATAAATTTGTTTGAAACTTTTTGCCACTAGTTGTGTCTTATAGGTCTGTACTTTACCATCCATGTCGGTTTTCTTCTTGAAAAACCACTTGCACCCTATAGTTTTTACCCCTTCGTGTGGATCAACTAAAGTCAATACTTTATTTTGATACATGGATTCCATCTCGGATTTCATGGCCTCTAGCCATCTCTCGGAGTCTGAACTGTTTATAGCATCTTGGTAGGTGAGAGGCTTATCAATATCCATAAGCATCACATCACCATCTTGAGTCAAAAGAAATTCATAATTTCTCCCGGGCTCATGGTGAATCCTACTAGATCTACGAATAATCTGTGTTTCTTGGACATGATTACTTTCAATATTTTGATGTACATCCTGATCTTATTCCAACTTTGGTTCAATGTTATCATGTGGTTCTCGATCTTAATCGAGATGTATTATACTCCCACTAATTTTTTTAGAAAGTAGTTCTCCCTCAAGAAATACAACGGCCCGAGCAACAAACAGTTTATTCTCGGAAGGATTATAAAAACTATATTCTAGTCCCACTTGGGTATCCCACAAAATAACATCTATCTAATTTTGTTCCAAGCTTGTCAGAGGCTAAACGTTTTACAAACGCTTCATGTCCCCAAATTTTCATAAATGACATGCTATGATATTTATCACTCTATATCTCATACGGAGTATTTTGAACCACTTTATCCGGAACTTGGTTAAGTGTATATGCATCCGTTTCTAGAGCATAACCCTAGAAACTGAGTGGAAGATCCGCTTGACTCATCATCGATTGCACTATGTCCAACAAGGTACGATTTCTCCTCTTAGAATCTCTATTCCATTGAGGTGTTCCAAAAGGAGTAAGTTATGATACACTATCACACTCCTTCAAGAAACTCTTGAAATTGAGGTTTAAGTATTCTCATTCATGATCTGATCGTAAAACTTTTAAACTTTTCCCTTGTTTGCTTTTCTACTTCGGCCTTATATTCTTTGAACATTTCAAAAGAATTGGATTTGTTCTTCATAAGAACCACATAGTCATATCTACCGAAATCATCAGTAAATGTTATGAAGTAGTATAAGCCACCCCTTGCCATCATATGCATTCGACCACATACATCATTATGTATAAGTCATAATCGTTCGATGGCCCTTTCACCTGATCAGGTAAAAGAAGCTTTAGTCATTTTGCCAATGAGACAAATTTTGCATCTTCTGTATGATTCAAAATCAAACTTATCCAAGTATCCATTTATATGTAACTCAGAAATGCGATTCTGATTAATATGGATTAACGACAATGGTAGAGGTAATGTTTGATTTGAGTCATCTTGGAACATATAAATTGTTAACTAATTGTGCAATATTAAAGCCTTATCATTAAAATAGAATAAACAACTATTGTTTATTTAATTAAAATGAAAACCTTTCTTGTCCTGGAAAGAAATTGATTTAATATATCCCCTAAAGGGAGGCACATAATAACAATTTATCAAGTTCTCAATCTCTCCTATATGGGAAAAATTAGGTATCGAGTTCCTTTGCTCCAATTCTAACCTGATACCTGAAGCTTGACCATTGCTAGTCTTCTTCTTTAGGTCTTCCAAACAAGCTCGACAATTTAACTTCCAATCATCCAGTTATTTCCACATAAATGACAATCATCTCCTTTAGCAACACCACTATCAGGCTTTAAAAGCCCTTTGGGATTGGACTTTGGTTTGTCACCGAATAAGATCAAATCTTCACCTCGCTTGTCCACTTTCCTTTCCCATTTGCATTCCATATGTACATCATCAATATGGACGTAATTCATGCCTTTACCATGTTATTGTCATCAGTTCTAAACATGCTTAACAACTCAGTGAATGTTCTGTCTGTCTCATTCCTTTTATTCTTAACAAAGTAAGAATATAAGTTGTTCAAAGATTGTTTGATCAAATCAAGCTGAGTCTCTAGACTATTCTTGAAACCCAAAATATCAAGGTACATATACCTATCATCTTTAGAACATGTGGTCCCACCGGATATCATTCTTTCATTAATGCAAAAGTATGGTACCTCATTATTGTCAAATCTTTCTGATGAGCCTATCCTTAAAACATCCTTTGAAGGTGCTCAATCATATCATAAGCATCATTATGCTCTTGTTGCTTCTAAAGCTCAGCACTCATAATTACAAGCATGAGACATGAAATATCAGTTGCATAATCAATTTGCTTCTGGTAAACATTTTGTTCACAACATGTTTCATTCTCAGCTAGAAAAAAAAGGGAGAGGTTTGAGTGACATCCTTGTGATGGAAATATTACTAACTATTATAGCAACATAGAGGCAATTATATATTTTATTTAGCAAGGCAAGGCCAGGATAACGGTTAACGCAACAAAGCATGCAGGTAAACAATAAACAAATCAGTAACTGGAATACCGAAAAAAGAACAGAAATTGTACCCGTAAGCATAGCTTTAAAAGAGCAAAAGAGTGACTGGGAAAGATGGTAGCCAACAGATACAAATCACCAAGAAAAAAAATAACAGCTGAGTCGTCAGGCCTTGCTCGAAGCCCTGACTGCTCTTGAAGAGATAATTGCCCCCACCTTCTGCGTTGGGATGCTTGCAACGTCTCCACCAGGATAAAATAGCTCGGAGTTATATGTTCAACAGCAGCAATAAGAAACTCCACCTCGACTAGCACCTCAGTCGCCGGAAAAACTAAACAGCTCAAATTTGTGTTTGTGAGAAGAGAGAATGCAGAGAAGAGAAGAGAATGTAGGGTGTGGTGTAAAAAACTCAGAACCTTAGTCTTCTATTTATAGTAGAGACTAAGTGTAACTGGCCACCCCATTTAATATCAGAATTAAACTACACAATTAATAAAATAAATCAAAACTGATGAATTTTGAATTTAAATTAGAATTGTAACAGTTTTACATTTATCACTCATATTATTATATCAGATTTAATATTAATTTGAAATATTATCAGTTATAATATATATATATTATAGTCCAGGTTCAATGTATCAAATAAATTTGACTAAGTCCCAATTCAGCATACAAACCTAGCCCAACAATAATAACCAGGCCCAAACTGATAAATAAATTCAATTAAAATATTAAATCGCAAATAATTAAAATCCTCGCCCAAGTCGCCTCGCGTACGCGAGACGCCGAGACATTCGCCCAAATTGCCCTTCGACCCGACCCGGTCCGGTCCGGTCCGGTGCAGTGCGTGGCTGGGCGGGGCGGTAGTGCGCGCGTGTGTGTGTGTGTGAGCGTGAAGCACATAACAACACAATGGACCATTACACACCTTAGTAGTTGTATACTACCCATGTGTGTGATACCATATAAAGCCTATACCCCCTTTAATTATTTTCAATGTGGGACAAAAATACACTCTCTTTTCACGATCTTTTCCAAGCTAACGTCTTGTCACATTCTCTATAGATTTCATTAAGCAAAATTCTTAAAACCATATATGAAAGTTTAAGTTCACATATTTAGAACAACTTCCAATCATTAGTTTTTAGGATAATCATCAAGAACATAATTAAAATTATTATCTAAAATCCTATTTTCTAACAATCCCCCACAAATCCATATAGAATTGCGATCAGGTTTTTCATCATGACTTGTTTTTCAGAGTAGGTACCCTTCCGGATTTGAACCCTCCTAAGTCCTCTACTTTAATGGCTACCGGATTCAGATAGAATGTTTCACCTTGAATCTTAATCCATTTAGTATAACCATGTTCCATAGACGACGACAAGTCAACGATTCTGGTGCCAATCTATGGCTTTGAGACATTAATGGTCTTGTCTCGATCATGTTCGTCGAATGCTTCAAGAATTAACCTTTTCCTCTAATTGCGACCACACAATTACATTCGCTTAGCTAGGAATCTCTAGAGATATACTGCCTCT
Organism: Apium graveolens; assembly: GCF_009905375.1. Classification (NCBI taxonomy): domain Eukaryota; kingdom Viridiplantae; phylum Streptophyta; class Magnoliopsida; order Apiales; family Apiaceae; genus Apium; species Apium graveolens. The sequence goes on from NC_133652.1 coordinate 176,498,983, forward strand.
ATCTCGTCAAATGACTTGATCCCATTCAGAGTTTGAACACTCTTACTTTTCTAGCAGTGTCAGTACCTTCTAGGTTTACAGGGGATAGACTCAGATACTGTAGTATCATCTATGTAGCAAAGGTACTGCCAATTCGTCCTTATAGCTTGTTATTACCACATTGAATACACTTCGAGGGATCTCCTCTCATGTGTATTGGGTTCCCACTGTTGATGAATTATGATGGGTTGACAGTCCCATCCGCAACCTTGACTTGAGGACCACTGTAGGTTCCAGTCCCTTAGTCAAATGATCAGCTATATTATTTTGAGTTCCTATGAACTCTATAGCTATAATCCTATCAGACACTAAACCTCTTATAGACTTGAGTCTAACTTGGATGTGTCTCTTTGTTTTAGCATTATGCTTTTTACTACTAATCTCGTTGATAGTTGTTCGACTATCACAATGAATAGCAATAGCAGGAAGCGGTCTGCTTACTACAGGTATTGAAGACATAGGTCTGGGTAACCATTCAGCCTCCGTCCCTGTGACATCTAGTGCACACAACTCAGCCTCAAATGTAGACCGAGTCACTATAGTCTGTCTGCTTGACTTCCAGGATATTGCTCCACCTTCCAAGGTGAACACATATCCAGTCACTCCATTGGAACCAGACTTCTTAGCTATCCAACTTGCATCACTGTACCCTTCAAGTACACCAGGAAATCTCCTGTAGTGTAAACTAAGGTATATTGTGCCTTTTAGATATCTAAGTACTCTATCAAGAGCATCCCAATGAGTTCTGTTTGGACAGCTTGTATATCTAGCCAACTTAGACACAAAATATGAAATATCTGGTCTAGTACAGTTAGCTAGATACCGCAAACTCTCAATAATCTGAGAATACCTTAACTGGGACACAGGCACTCCTGAAGTATTCTTGACAAGGACAACTTAAGAATCATAAGGTGTACTAGCGATTCTACACTGTGAATAACCATATTTCTCAAGTATAGATTTATCTATATAATGAGATTGAGACAAGGTTATTCCTTCAGCTGACTGAATCAGTTTGATTCCAAGAATCACACTAGCCTCACCCATATCCTTCATTTCAAAGTGCCTTTTCAAGAATTCTTTTGTCTCGTTAATAATCTCAATATTGGTTCCAAACAGTAAGATGTCATCCACATATAGGCACAGGATAACACACTCACTACCTTTAACTTTAGTGTAGACACACTTGTCACTTTCATTAATCTTATAACTCAATGGCAATACAGTTTCATCAAACTTTTTATGCCAATCTCTGGGAGCTCTTTTCAAGCCATATATGGAGTTGATCAACTTACATACTTTCCTTTTATTGCCAGATGTAACAAATCCCTCAGGCTGGTCCATATAAATCTCTTCTTCAAGTTCACCATGAAGAAAAGCGGTCTTTACATCCATCTGATGGATGATAAGACTATGGACGGAAGCCAATGCTACAAGTATTCAGATTGTTACCATCCTAGCAACTGGAGAGTATGTATTAAAGTAATCAATTCCTCCCCTCTGCTTAAAACCCTTAGCTACCAGTCTAGCTTTGTACTTATCTATTGAGCCGTCAGGGTTCAACTTCCTCTTAAAGACCCATTTGCACCCAATAGTAGAACACCCAGGAGGGAGATCAACCAACTCCCATGTTCCATTAGAAACAATAGAGTCAATTTTACTCTTCACAGCGCCCTTCCAATGCCTAGACTCCGAAGAATCCATAGCTTGCCGGAAAGTTAAAGGTTCATCCTCGACATTGTAAGTGATAAAATCACCTCCAAAGTCCTTAACTACCTTTGCACACTTACTTCTCCTTGGTTCTTCTGCTTCCTTAGGAATAGAGCTACTACTAGGTTCCGCCCCCACATTTATCATATATTCCACATGATTAGGGATAGAACTCGATGTGTGAGTGGGATCTTCCTCAGAAGTCATTTCAGGTATTCTAGTCTTCATAGGGTAGACATCATCAAAGAATATAGCATCTCGAAATTTAACTATCGTGTTTGCCACTATGCCATCTATGTTAGATTTTAATACTAAAAAATCTCATAGCTGTAGTGGTTTCAAGATAGCCCAGAAAGATACAGTCAACAGTTTTCGGACCTAGTTTCTTTCTCTTGTGTTCAGGAACAAGTACCTTAGCAAGGCACCCCCACACATGAAGATACTTAAGACTAGTCATCCTGCCTTTCCATAACTCCAAGGGTGTCTTATCCATGTGTTTCAGAGGGACTCTATTCAAAATATGGCAAGCCGTATTTAGAGCCTCTCGCCACATGTATTTAGACATCCCAGAGTTAATTAGCATACTATTAATCATATCTTTAAATGTTCAGTTCTTTCGCTCAGCAGCCCTATTAGACTTAGGTGTGTATGGTAGAGTAACTTCATGAACTATACCATTATTTGCACAAAATTCATTAAAAGCGTTACTAGTATACTCACCACCTCTATCAGATCTTAATCGTTTAAATAACTTACTAGTTTTCTTTTCAACTTCAGTTTTATATATAATGAATTTACTAAGTGCTTCATCCTTATGTCTAAGTAAATAAACATAACAATATCTACTACTATCATCTATAAAAGTAATGAAGTATCTACACTGGTCCTTGGTCAACACACCACCAAATTCAAAAATATCAGTGTGTACTAAATCTAACAAGTCTGAATCCCTAACAATATTATGAAAAGGTTTCCTTATTTGTTTAGAAGACACACATACTTGACATTTAGAATTCTTTTCTATGGTATATTTTGGAATCAACTCTAAGTTCATCATATTCTTTAGAGCACCAAAGTTTAAGTGACCTAGTCTAGCATGCCATATATCTGAGGATTCAATACAATTAACAGAAGGAATAATATTATTATTCAAACTCCCCAAAACAGGTTCAGCATTAATAACAAATAAACCATTTGACAAGTAACCCTTGCCAAAAAATGTACCAGTATGAATAAGAACTACTTTATTACACTTGAAAGAAATTTCAAAACCACTAGAAACTAAACAGCTTCCACTTATTATATTTCTACGCATGTCGGGAACATGTTGCACTCTAGTCAGAGATAGTATACGTCCTGAAGGGAACTTCAGATCCACGTTTCCTATTCCAAGTACTTGAGCGGCACTAGCATTCCCCATCTTCACAGTCAAGATATGACTCTGTTGATAAGATACAAATAAACTAATATCAGCACAAATATGCACATTAGCTCCAGTATCTATCAACCATTTATTTGACAGATAGGTAGAAAATATTAAAAGGTTGTAGGATACATACCGATCATCATTGGTTTCAGAAGCCGTAGCCTCACCAACAACCATGTTCACTACGGGCCCACTTACGGTTCCAAGCAAAGCATTCACTTACGCTACCACCTCGGTATTCTGCACTTTCTTCGTAGGGTAGTCCTTACTCCAGTGCCCAACCTGCCCACAAGACCAGCATGGTTTGTTTGCCTTGGGTTTCTTGGCCTTGTCCTTGTCACTCTTAGGTTTATTACTATTCACTTTCTTAGCAACAGCCTTCCTTTTCTGTCCTACAGTTGCTATGTTTACCTTCGAGGTACCTTGCTCAGTTGGCATCACATGTCCCTGTTTTGACTTGTGTTGTTCTTGGACCGAGATGTCCAGCATAAGGTTGGTTCAGGTGATCTCTCCTTTTTGTCTTTTCAGGGAGAGAGAGAACTCTTCCCAAGACTTCGGGAGCTTTTCAATCACGCTCATAACCTTGAACTTCTCAGGGAGGTCCATTCCAGACTCCTTCAAAGCATGCACTATCATCTCGAACTCATGCACTTGCTCAGTCATGGACTTATTGTCCACCAGCTTGAACTCAAGGAACCTTGCCACGGAATACTTTTCCAGACCTTGTGAGTCAGTATTATGTGTTTGGTCCAGCTTCTCCCATAAGAGTTTTACGGATTAGGCATCTGAAGAATAGACATCAAACAAAGTGTTTGTTAGAGTAGCCAAAATGGCCGCCCTAGCCACCCCATCCTTCTCAGCCCACTTTGCAAAAGCCTTAACCGTTTCAGCCTTCTCTTGATCTACCACCGGTTTCTCATATTCCACAACCGGCCACAAACCCTTTAAAGTCAACCATAATTTCATCCTTTTCTGCCAGCGAGAAAAGCCGATGCCACCGTTGAATTTCTCCGGTAAACCAGTAAATTCAACAGCTTGTGGAAAACTATAAGTGGTCCAATCTATAGCCCCAACAGTTGCGCCACCAGAACCACTACCACCACTAACGGGAACCTTAGTTTCGCTAACCATTATTACGGTAAATAATATATAATGAATTATCTTTTCAAGAATGTTGGAAATATTACTAACTATTATAGCAACATAGAGATAATTATATATTTTATTTAGCAAGGCAAGTCCAGGATAACGGTTAACGCAACAAAGCATGCAGGTAAACAATAAAAAAATCAGTAACTGAAATACCGAAAAGAGAATAGAAATTGTACCCGTAACCATAGCTTTAAAAGAGCAAAAGAGTGACTAGAAAAGATGGTAGCCAACAGATACAAATCACCAAGAAAAAAATAACAGCTGAGTCATCAGGCCTTGCTCGATGCCCTGACTGCTCTTGAAGAGATAATTTCCCCACCTGCTGCGTTGGGATGCTTGCAACATCTCCACCAGGATAAAACAGCTCGGAGTTATATGTTCAATAGCAGCAACAAGAAACTCCACCTCGACTAGCACCTCAGTCGCTGGAAAAACTAAATAGTTCAGACTTGTGTTTGTGAGAAGAGAAGAGAATGTCGGGTGTGGTGTAAAAAACTCAGAACCTTAGTCCTCTATTTATAGTAGTGTAACTGGCCACCCCATTAAATATCAGAATTAAACAGCACAATTAATAAAATATATCAAAACTGATGAATTTTGAATTTAAATTAGAATTGTAACAGTTTTACATTTATCACTCACATTATTATATCAGATTTAATATTAATTTGAAATATTATCAGTTACAATGTATATATATTATAGTCTAGGTTCAATGTATCAAACGAATTTGACCAAGTCCACTCACAAATGACTTGGCCCAATTCAGCATACAAACTCAGCCCAACAATAATAACCAGGCCCAAACTGATAAATAAATTCAATTAAAATATTAAATCACAAATAATTAAAATCCTCGCCCAGGTCGCCTCCCGTACGCGAGACGCCGATACATTCGCCCAAATCGCCATTCGACCCGACCCGGTCCGGTCCGGTCCGGTGCGGTGCGTGGCGGGGCGGGGCGGCATCGCGCTTGTCTGTGTGTGTGCGCGCGTGAAGCACAAAATAACCGAATGGACCATCACACACCTTAGTAGTTGTATACTACCCATGTGTGTGATACCATATAAAGCCTATACCCCCTTTAATTATTTTCAATGTGGGACAAAAATACACTCTCTTTTCACAAGCTTTTGCAAGCTAACTTCTTGTCACATTCTCTATGGATTTAATTAAGAAAAATTCTTAAAACCATATATAAAATTTTAAGTTCACATATCATAGAAAAATTTCCAATCATTAGTTTTTAGGATAATCATCAAGAACATAATTAAAATTATGATCTAAAATCCTATTTTCTAACACCTTGAACATGAGGACAATCCTCAAGTTCCCATGTCATTATATTTATATCTACAATATTAAAGTGCGTAAAATGACTTAGTCTACAGATGATCATTAAATTATCTTCAAGTGATTATTCATATATATATACACAATATATATCTCCCACTATTTTTATCAAATTAATAGCCCTAACTATTAATTCGGAAAGAATATCTTCTATATCCTTTCTAGTGAGCCAAGATCGATATTTTACCATGCGTTAGTTCAACTTTGGCTTTTCTCCTAAAACATAATTATTTAGGTAGAAAACATTTGTCAATTATATCAACTATATAACTCTTGGATAGCTTAGTGGAACAACATTTGTTCATATTTATCTAACAAATCTCGCCAAACTCTATGCCTCTAAGTTCACAATCCTATTATGGTAAGTCAAACCCAATAGTCAAAAAGTATCAATATACTTCAACACATCTCCCACGATAGATGGGAGTACTTCGCTTTGGCGAACCCACTCCTTGTCGATCTAGGGTTAACGCATTAGACTTATTGGAAGGCATCCGATCAACTTAATATTAAATTTAGGGTTTTGTTAATTTTAAAACGATCATGATCCCATTATAAAGAGATTCCCAATTTTTCCTTGAATAAAATACTTCAAATCAATTTTCGTAATGGTTTGATTTTCAGGTAGTGAGGGAGTCACAACGGTCTCGCTTAAAACCCACAACCTTACAAGTTCAAAGAACTCGCTTTTGACAAAATCACCCCATGTCAGAAATAAAGAAAATTTGTATTTTATTCTGTGTTTCATAAACACGAGAATCTCATAATTGTTTGTTCAATTTAAAATCTTGAGTCGTTACAGATTTTATCTTATTTAGCAAGCATGACATGAGTGTCGTATCTAATACATACATTCTTAATCTAATTAAGCATGCATCTTTATAAACTACTCTACACATACACTACGCCATAAGTGGGCTATTGTAATGCCTAAATGGTGTTACAATAGGCCCTAAAAGCATTACAATAGGTCTATTGTAACACAAGGGGGCATTACGTATACGAGCATTACAATAGACACCCTAATGTAACACTTCAGTAACCTATTGTAACAAAGAGGAAAACGTTACAATAGGCACCTACTGTAACACTAACAGGCCTAATGTAATGCAAAATGAGTGATACATTAGGTTCAATCTAGATTGCAGAAGTGGCCCCGTATATGGGACCCACATAGCCTATTGTAACAGTCGATTTTATCTATTGTAACACCATTTTTTTGTAATTAAATAACATTAACATTTGTAATTCAACCCTATATATAAACATAAATTTCACTAGAAAATGAAGATGTAATAGTTAATTTAATAAAATTTAAATACATGTTTTGTGTAAAGAACAATCTCATTAGCAACAAAATATCAAAGTTGTCATACATAACAGTCTTAATTTCCAAACCATACTAATACATAAGAGTCTCATCTTCGAACTATACTAATCAATAGAGTCTCTACACACACAGAGACACACAAATCTTGGTTCATGTTTAGAAGTCAGTACTAACATCAGCCGCTTTAGAAGAATGACAAAAGACACACTTATGGTTGCATGCTTCTGAAGAGTCTTCACGGCCTTTATTTAAAGCATTACATTGTTCAACGAGTTCTGCCATCCGCTTTCTGCTTCCTTGTAAATCAGATTCATTTTTATCCAGTTTTCCCGCGCAACTACGGAGGCTCCAGAAGTATACCTGTAATTTAACAGAAGAATAAGTATTTATATTCAACAACCTTGCTAGGCAAAAGTCAGAGCATAATTTCTTAAATTAATAATTTGAGTTAAATATACTCACAGAAGTTCCAATCTTGTCTTTGAAGACAAGGTCATCATCTACTAGACTTTGTATAAAATCTTTAACAGACTAGGAAATATGAGTTTTCTACATGAAATCATTCTTTACCACAACAATCTTCAAGGCACGATTCCTCGACAGGTAACCGTCTGTTCAGGCTAAAAGTTCTAAGCTTAGGACGAAATGCTTTGGAAGGAAACATACCAGATACTTTGGGACAAGTTTATAGGTTAGTAATTCTTGATCTTTTTTCCAATAAACTCTTTGGTGTGATCCATGCTTCCATTTTTAACCTCTTGTTGCTTAATGTCTTCGATTTGGCCAATAATCAAATTCAGGGAAGTATATCGTCAGACTTTGGACTCACACTTTCCAATCTACAAAAGATTCATTTATCATATAACAAATTCATCGGAAGAATTCCCGTATCACTTTCTAATGCTTCCAAACTTCAAGTTAATGATTTAAAGTTCAATAATTTCCGCGGCCCTGTATCAGTAGATTTTGGAAGGTTAATGATTCGAATGAGTTTAATGCGGTTAACTTTCAACATATCCAGGTTCCGAAATTAAAGAATAAAGTTGTCCGCATCCAGAAGAGCTGGTTACTTAACAATGTAGGTTATTATTTGCATTTTATTATTATCCTTAGCGTAGTTATATCATCTTTAGACTAACAAAATGTAGAAGGATAGTTACAGAAAAAGATAAGCAGAAAGCTACATTTTCATTTTGTTTGCTTCTTTGTCTTAATTTACGGTTTAACTTTTACTATTTATCTTTTGGTTATGAGATATGCCCTGTGGGGCTATGCCTTTGGTATATTCATTGTATCACTTTTTTGCGTTCCTGTTAAAGAATATTCAGTTAGATAATGGATACTTCTACTTTAATAACAAGAGTTGAAGAATGGTCAAGACAAGGACACCTAGCTTCTAAGGCAGCCTCAATCATGTGTAGCACAAAAATAAAAAATTGAACAAGCTTCATGACTTTTCCAGGAGATACCTTTTTCAACCTGTAAGATGACTATTAGGGATAGAAATGAGCTCTCGTGGTATCCATCCATTAAACTGATTGTTCGCAACATTTCTGAGGAAAATTAGAAATATAAGATGACTATTCAAAAAGCAACCCCATGGCCCACAAATAGTATGAATCTCTATATCTGGATAAATACACCATAAAAACCTAAACTTACAAATCAGTCAATGGCAAACTAGAGAGTATATTTAGAGAGTCGATTAATTGGTTGTTCTGCAAATGACTGCCAAAAGCATAAATTTGAGACACTTTTCTTGATTAATAGAATGTATAAAGACAAAAAAACTGCAACACACTCACAGAGTAGATAAATTAGACAAAGTATCTACGGAGGCTGGAAGATCTCCGCTAAAAATTATTGGAAGAGAGATCCTTATATTACAGAAACGGGCACCGACTTGTTTAGGACTAGATATAAACGGATATTTGTTAAAGCAACATACTTTGACGAATGAATAAGCTGGAATAGTCAAACTTATAAGCAATAAAAATCAACAGCAGTAAAAGGATATCTATCAAATATGAAACCGACTGGAACATCTTACATGGTTGCAAGGTCAGTTAGATTCAAAAATGGCTATAAAGGAAGATTCCCACTCAAGTTGTTGTGCGCAATGTTCCTGCAACCTATAAAGGGCTAGAGTCAGCACTGCAAAAATATAGACTTAACTGTAACTTAACAAACCAAAAAAAAAAGTAACGATCAAATATTACAAGCTTGTAAGATTCGGTGGTAATTGATATGGAATTACATCATGAAAGTTGTTTCCACTCAAATCTCTGTCACAAAAAACAAGAACAGTTGCAAAAAGACAAAGAACTGAATTAGAGAAATGTTTAACTGAAGTACAATAACTGTAAACGCATAACAAAAGTTCACTAAATATATTCCTCACAGAGTTTTTAGTTTTCCAAGGCTGTTAAGCATGTATCCCATTGTCCCAGAATCAGACCTTAATCATATCCAGCAGTCTGTCAGCAAGTTCCTGATCCTCGGAGGATGCGTTGCTTCCAAACCATATAAATACAGAGGACGCATCATTTAATATGTAACTGTGAGAGGAGTTCAAAGGCGATGCCATCTGATTGAACAGGAAAAAAATCAAAATCTATTGGATATATGCAGATATTTGAAAATCTGAAAGCTACTGGAAGATTCTGTAATAGCAAATTAGCCACTGACATTATAGAGCTAGGATTCATTATGGAGCTAGGATTAATTAATACCTGAAGTAGAAAGATTTTTGAGGAGCTTCCAACTCTGAGTTTGAGACCAGGCAGGGACTACTCCTACTAGAGCAATAGCTATAAGCACCTAATTTACTTGGCTGTATATAATTGTCAAAGAATAATTATCGATAATTAACTGTATGAAAGGCATATGTCATAGCCTATTTGTTTATTCGAGGATTTAACTCAACTCAAATAAGAATGTAATAAGTAAATAGTGGATCTATCGTCAGAGAGATCTCACAGAGTAACATATGTCAAAGGATTAAGAAGCATTGTTCATCTACAGACTTGATGACTTAATTCACTGGAAGAAGCTCAAGCAATTGATCAAGCCTCAGTGATATAAATCAAGATTGTGGATTTAATCAAGTGACAGAGATCTCGTCAGGGTATCAATTAATTACAAGGATTTAGTCTGAAGAAAATCAAGAGTATCAAGGTCAAGGCATGAAGAAACGTCACGGAAGTTAGTCACTCATGAACCAGACAGTACATCGAGTGTCAACATTGAAGTGGTGGAATTGATTCATATATTTCAGTGATTTTCAGAAAATATACAGAAGAATGGATGCTGCTCAAGATTAATATTAATTCTCTATTAATTAATTAAGTCATATAATTTAATTAAGAAAATAAATTATATCTTCAAAGATTAATTTATTTGATTAATTGAATTAATTGGTTAATTAATTCTGAATTAATATTAAGAATTTTCAGAATTTAAATTGGTTTAATAATCTGTTTTAATTCAACAAGACAACTGATTGTATTAGTATGACAATCGGTATGACAATCAATAGTCATACCGAAAGTCATGCTAATTCAAAAGGATTGTCTTACCAGAATTATTATAGGATTTAAATCTATTTATTTTCAGCAAAAACAATCTGATTGTCCTACCGAAATTCTTGCTAGTTCATTCTGATTGTCTTGCTAGCTCTAAAGATAGTTCTACCGATTGTCTTGCTGAGCCAAGGGATTGTCATTGCAGTTCATTTAAAATTCGGCTGTTTTGATAAAAGAAGCAGAAGACATTCATTCTATAATCATACAGAACACACAAGTCAAGAACAAAGCAGAAACAAAAGCAAATCATTTCATTTTTCATCTGCTTTATTCAAGATCAAAATTCTAGATTGTAAAGTTATATCCAAACCACTAGAATTATTTATCTTGTTCTTGTGTAACAATCTAGCGGATCAAAATCCCTAGAACTTAATCTCAAATCGCTTATAGCATTTGATCTTTTTTTATTGCAAAAATAGAAAAAGTTCATGTTGAATTTATTCTAGATTTGTGATAATTGATTTGAGATTAATCCCTTGTAAACGATACCGTTGTTGTAACACCTTTCAAGTTTAATAATAATTTTATTTAACTTGAATTTTGTTTCACTTTTTTATTCCGCATTTTATTCGATTAAACGGTATTGTTTATATTCAACCCCCCTTCTACAAACATATTGAGACCTAACACTGTATATAATTGGAAAACAACTTTTATTGATAATTACTACAGCCTGTACACACATGCAGATGTTAAATATAGTCGCGAAAAACTTACCTATGAAAATATGTTACCGTAACTACAAATGCCATGTTATTTTTAATTCATTTCCATCGAACTACATTACCTACTAAAAATCGTAACCAAATAATCCCCCAAAATAAACAACAAACTGATCAAAACTCACCTATCCTATCATTTCAATTTCCAACCGACAACAGACTACACAATAACTAATCCACGCAAACAACCATCTCCTTATCCTTATTACACACACACCACAATTCTTCTTCCTACATACTAAACACCAACAATACTTGCAACTAAACTTAAAACCAAAACATTCTTCTCATAACAAAACCAATCCAAGCATTAAACACACTTCACTAAACATCGATAAACACTACGCAATATCTAAGCTACACAAATAGAACTCGCAATTTTCCTTGCTACATGCTAATTACCAATAATATTTTGCAACTAATGTAACGACCGTAAAATTTTAATATAATGATTATTTGTTTCTGTGCTATTTATGTGAAAGTAGAGAATAAATATATATAATTATATATTTATTCTAGTCTGATGTATTTCAGAGGAATTGTGATAAAGTGAATTGTGGATTTATTGATGCTATAATAGCATTATAAAATTTAAAGTTAGAAATTTAAATGTGAAAGTGAAATGTGAAAGTGGAAATTGAAAAGTGAAAAAGTGGGAATTATGGAAATATGAAAAGTTAGTTAGAAAAAAAATAAAATATGTGATATTTATATGCTAAAGTGTGGTTTAAGTAATTATTAGTATGTTTGAAATTTATTTATGTGATTATTAGAGTGCTTGGAAATTTATTTATGAAATTTTAAGTGAATATTGAAAAATAAAGTGTGAATAAATATTTATTTAAATTTCTGAAAAATAGTTGGAAAACAATAAATTTTTTATTATTGTTCTAAAAATCATTATTTTGGTATTAAAAACTTTATAATAATGTGAAAGTGAGTATTTTGGGCTATTTCCTATTTTTAATTCGAATTAAGAAATGTTTTTGCACTTTTCGTAGTCAAACTTGTAAAATTTATATAAAAATAACCGTACATCAGAAAAATATTTGAAAAATATGCACGCGAAGCTAATTTCGTGCTCTACATTCTAAAAATATAAAATTTATAACTTACAAAACTTTCAGAACAGTTTCTATTTTATTAAAGAAACATTTTTGCATTCATTTATCAAAAGAAAACTATTAAAACAAAAACTTTATACATGAAATTACCAAAATACCCTTGTTTTATTAAATAAAACACCAGCCTCCCTCTTTCTTTCCTCATTTTACCCGAGACATCATCCTCCCCCATTTCTTCCTCTCGGTTTTCTTTTCCTCGGCCAAAAACCACACACACAAGCACACAACTTTTTCTTTTTCCTTTGTTGCTAGGTAAGGATCTAATCTTTTCTCTTCTTTTATATTAAACTTGTACTTTGCATGCTGGTATCCGTATGTATGTATAGGTGTATGTATATTTGAGTTTGGTGTTATTGAGGGAGAAACTAGAGTTTCATGTGATTTCACTTGAGTTTATTGAGTAATAGAGTGTTAGTGTTAGTTAATTCGAATTGCATGTCATGGATTATAGTTGCATATTGGAAATTGGTGTCTTATGTGTGTTGTATACATGCGGATGTATGTATATGTGAAGAATGTATATGTATATGGTGTTTCTTGGTGAAAATAGTTGTTAATTTAGTGGTTTAAAGTACTAAAGTTTTGTATCATGGAAGTATATATATATACGGCTTGTGTATATGTATATATGAGAAAATGAATTTCTTGACTTATGTGATGTAGTTGATGATGATAAGAGTGTTTAAGTGAATCTAATTATTTAAAAAGTGTTGTATGTAATTAATCTCCTTTGCATGTAGTGTTCGTTTATGAATTTAAGTTCTAAACATAATTATGGCAATAAATTAGTAATGCATGCTAAGATATCTTGATGTATATTAGTTTTGATATATGCATGTCAATGTTTTGGTGTTGCTGAGAGAAATATGTGTTTAAATGGCTTTTCTGTGTGAAATTGATTGTTAATATAGTTATAAAGATATAAGGTTTGATATCAAAGTATTAGGTTCTGTTTTCTTGCTAAATTCGTATAAAATTCATTACAGGTCGGAATGTTATGATTTTAGAGTCTTTAGAAAGATAATTCAGTTCTCTACAACTTTGATTCTTTAATTTTTCGAAATTCTGCATATAAGGAGGTGATTTCTGCAGTTTTTGTAACCTGCCAGAAAATTTTCAAAACTGAGAGGCAGACTTTGAAAATTTATAGTAAATTAAATATTTATCAGAAAATTTTGAAGAATACCATTCTGAAAAGATCTTTTCAAACTCTACATTTTGTGTTCACAACTCAGTTATATTCTGGGATTTAGGAGTCTTAAATGTCAAATTACTTCTGCGATCAGGGCCTAACTCTGTTCAGGCAGCCCAAATTTATCCAATTTTCAAATTCGTTATTTATCCGTTTTTAATGAGCCTTACCCTTTTGGAAAGATCTCAGAAGTATCTACAACTTTCATGTTTTATGATTTTTCATTTGACTTTAATATAACAGACTAAATTGGCATTCTTTCAAGATGGTCGGGTTATACTTTAAACTCTTAATAGTTTATGTATAAGACATTTTGATGAGTAATCTTGTATCTAGCTTTAATATGGTAAATACGATAGAATATGTGTGTTTGTGTGATGGCGTGTGCTAGTATGTGCCTTATTGAAATTGGTTTATGTCCTTGGTTGTTAAATGTGTTTGGCTATTTGGTCTGTTTTGATTGTAAACTAGTATCCATAATAATGTACTAGTTGTGTAAAGTGTTTATAAGTCAATGTACTTAGTTTTTATAGGATGGTTTATTATTTACTTGTTTATTCTTGAAATAGTATAAAGAGCAAGTAAGTTGAATGGTATGTTTGTGATGAAGTTTGTATAGTAGTATTATACTACCATAATATAGTATTGTGATTGTATATGAGGCTGATTGCTTGTGTTTGGGTGTCGACAATGGTCGACTGGTATGTTGGAAATACAGAGGATATGTTGCCGAAATTTCGTTAAAATCTTTTAAAGATCTAACGTAGTTTGGCTAGCTATCCAATGTAGTTTCACTTGTCGAGTAACTAGACTATCTTCGAAAAGCGATTACGTTTTCAAGATACTTAAATACTATTATAGTTTCACTAGGTTAGTTGCTAGTCGAATTAAGTTATCAAATGACGATCAGTTATTTGAATCAACTTAGTTTGACTTACAATTAATTCGTCAAACTATAATATGGATTTCAAATTCTTTTAAACTTAAAGTTTATTTTCTAAACATGATCAAATAATTTGCAAGAGAGTTTTAAATTTAAAATTTTGTTTCAAATAAAGAATTATTTCCTAAGTTTGAAATTGAAGATCAGATAGTGACTATATGTGCAATATGTGTTATGTGCTATGTGACATGTTTATGATATGTGTGCTATATATATATGAAATAATAGTACATATATAAGTATAATGTAGGTATCGCGAAAGGGGAAGTTAAGGTAGACATTTAAAGTGAACGTCGAACTGTATTTAGAATGATTCTGAAATAGAGTTCTTACTCGTGTAGAGTTAAAGAGTGAGTACGCAAGCGTAGGAAAGGAAAAAGTTAAAGCTAAGATCCAGTGAAGATTGTGGTTAGGCAGGACTGTGATAGTGTGATACTTTTGAGAGGCAAGTAACGAAAACTAAACTGCTCTCTCTCTCTCTCTTACTTATATTCCTGCCTGTTGATTTAAATTTTGAATACCATATCTCAACCATTGATAAATAAGCCTGTTTCCTTTATATTTTCAAATGCTCACAATTTCATTCATTATGAGAACCTTTTGGTTTATTGTTGATAATACCTATGTTTGAACCCATTGCGTTCTTTTTGATACCTGATACTTGACATGATATCCCTGAGTTTCAAAAATGAACTTAAATATGATTTCAGACTTTCCAATAAGGTCTTATTTCATCAAAAGGTTGGTAAAGCTTAAAATTGAAATATATTTTCATAAATGATATAGGAATTCCATCAAAAAATGTTTTCTACGGATTCCTATAGATTTAAGGTGTAAGTGGCCGAGTGACGCCGGTCCAGCATTTTTGGTTGTGTTGTGCTAGCAATGGCAATAAGTCTAGCTGACTAGTTTTGGAACTAGTCTTAGGGGACCCTATATACATGGAAGCTCAAAAGGACGATTAGGTCCTGATGGGAGGCATTACGTGGCTGATCACCCGTATTGTCTATGACGTTGTGGAAAAACTCCAATCAAAAGATATGTTTTAAAATAAAGATTTCCTTAGAAAATGTTTTGCTTGAAAAGGTTTTTGAAAAGATGTTAGAAAGAATTTTATGAAGAGTTTTGAAAGAAAACTTGAATTTTGAACTGACGATAAGGAATTTTTCTATAATTCCTTTCCTTATTCCTTATATTGGATTTCCATTTAAATATCATAGTTGGCCTTGATACCTATTGATCCCTGATAGCATAACTGTTTTAATGTTATTGTTACTTGCTGAGCTTTTATAGCTCACGTTGCTTTGTTATCTAAATTTTACAGTTAAGCTCGAGTATGGTTGGATTTAGATGGTCAGCTAGGAAGAATGCTAAATTTGGACCTTCGCGCACAGTTAGAATCGCTATGACATCGCAGGTAGCTAGAAAGGGGGTAGATCAGTGGCAGCTTCTATATGAAGTTATCTTTTGTATTTAGAAAAGATTGTAATAGCATCATGTTGTGTAGTTAGATGTAACTTGTTTCATACCTTAACATGTATTAGATCCTGTAGCAGTGCAAGGGGCCATGGCATTATGTTTATGATTTTGTTTTATATTATTGTAATTTGTAGCATGGTGACTCCACAATCTAGGCACCTGATTGTGAGGGTGTCACAGTTTGGTATTAGAGCTACAGGTTTTGGTCACTGAAACAAGTCAGGATTAGGTGGGTTGTAGGAATGTTAAGTTAGGAATTAAGTTTTAAATTATATAGAGTTGGGTTGGGATTGTAGGATATAGTCTCGACTTTAAGATCTCTACGATACGATGGCGTTAGAATTTAAGATAACCTTTTTTATTTCACCTTGCATACCTATATTATCGCAGATGCCGGATAGCAGCATCAGTGATAATGAATTGGATAGGACTTCTCCTACCGACCCTTCAGCCTTAGCGTCTAGTCATGAGTACGAGTCTGAGATTGATTTTGAGGAAGAAATTGTGTGGCAGCCGGTCAGATCGACTACCGGGACTCTTGTCTTACCAGCTATGGAACCTGTTTCGGCCCCTGTGACAATTCTAGTTCCACAAATTCCTTACTACATTTATGCGGAGCTATCACGCGACCGAGAAATGGTGTTTGGACAAGGTTCAGAATTAAGATCCTTAGTTGATCAGATGTCTAATGAGACTAGGCAACGGGTAGACATTTCTGAAAGTGAGTGGGTATCTAGGATTGAACGTCTAGAAGAGATGGCATGTGGTCGTCTTCGGGAAGGATCATCTGTTTACACTTCTTGGGAAAGGACTGGGAGACTGATGAAGTTGGAAAGATGGATGTGGACTTTGTTAAGAATTGATCGACAAAGGAGATATTAAGCTATTGGGAAGAGAAGTTGTTGGCGTGGTACTCAGCTTAGTTAGTAGAACTTGTTTAGATACTATTTTACGTCAGTATCGGATGGTTCTAAGTTAATCTTTTCGGATGTGTAGGTCACCATTGATTTCGATAATTTCCTTGTTGTTGTCTAGCAGCTTGTGACAGTTGGGGTTGTTTTCCCATTATTTTACCCATTTGACTAATCGTCGGACTGCTGTTTTCTCTCCTGTTATTTTTGAACTCAAGTGTTGGAACCATAACTTTTACCTTTACATATGTACGCCCCTTTTTTCATATTCGTTGAACACCTTACTATTTCCTCCTTACTATTTCCTCCATATGCAACTTTTATATACCCACCTTAACATTCCAAATTTTTTTTATTACCAATAAACCATACCTTGTTATTTCCTTGAGGAAAGCGAGCAACTTATAGGGTAATAAGGCTGCATGAGTCAAATCTTTTTATTGTACTAAAAAGATATATTTAAATCCTTTTACAAGGATAGAAATTACATGGTTTCTTAAGCATGTAGCATATTGCTTAGTAAGTTGCTTGTTTACTCGTTAAGAGGATATCGCTCTCAAGCCAATTTCTCAAACCTATAACACTGGAAGTTTGGAGTCAAACTGACCCTAACATAACCCAAATTTTATAACCAGTCTGACAATAACTGCTGCTTTGACACAACAATAACAATAGCGTCAAGCTGTAAGTGGTAAGTTTTATATCCTCATAAGATGCCAAATTCCCATAGGCTCAGGAAACTGTGGAACTGACCAAAGCCAGAGTTTGGCTTAAGTAAATAGATAATACTTTTGGCATGGTTAAAGTTGGTGAAGACCAAAAGACAGAGTTTTCAAGTTGGTTTCCAGTGGAAATCAGTTAGAGAAATGGAAAGAGAAAGTACGATGACATGGTAGAGATTTACGGAGCCGTTTCTAGTAAAGGATACACAAGACTGTATGAAGGAGCACTTGGGGGTAAAACTTTGAAGTTGAAAATAAGAAAATATAAGCAAAGCGGTTATAAGCCCAAGATTACTGATTTAACATAAATGGTGTCAGAAATAGGCTTTTAAGGATGTAAAAAGAGCCAAGAGCTTCAAGCATCGGATTAAGCAACAGGTTAGAAGCTGGATGGCTGTATTTGAACTTCGAACTTATGTGAGCAGTGGTTTATAAGGCTGTGATTATAAAAGAAGAAATTAAGTGATCTAGGGAAGAAAATAAACATAGATAAAGTTGAAGAAAATAAAATGGATTACTTTACTGAGAAATGCACGAGTATAAGTGTAAGAGTGGATCCGGATTTTACTTGTAACAAGTGTGGTATGGTGGGCTATTCTATAAGGTATTTTAAGGAACTACTCCAAACAACTAAAATTTCAAGGTGTCATAAGACCATCACGAGCATCGGAAATTTTAGGTAAGGACCTTCATTATATCTAAGAAAGATATAGTTCAAAATGTGGAAGTGGTAATAGGAACGCTGTAATTTAAGATCAACCGTTATGACCAAATTTGGTTATAAGAGTAGTCGATCAGGACAGAGTTCACGTTGTATGTTAACATTTTGACATTAAGATAACAGATTGTTCTTTTATCGTGAATATGATATCTTCCAAATTAAGAAAAATTTGATAGAACCCTAGGAATGGATTTGTTATAGGATTAAGTACAAGAAGAAACAGATTAACATGAAGTCTATGAATGACAAGGAAGTTATGCTTCAAGGACAAAAGCACGTTAAGAAATTCAGACCCTTATTTTAAGTTAAAAGGATTTTGAAGACGAGGATGTGAAGCCTATGTGTGTCACACATGTAGTGAATATCCGTCAAGAAATACTCAAGATTGAATAAATCCTCATGATTAAAGAGGTCAAGGTGTGTTTTCAGATAAGCAACTTTGCTTATCTCATAGTAGAGAAGTGAATTTTTAGTGCGATACCTAGAATTAAATCAGTGGCAAAAGACTACTCAGAGTGGTACTAGTTGAAATGAGAAGACTGGCAATTCGACTGCCATAAATTTTGGATAAAGGAGTTATAAGGCTTAGTATATCGATTATGGAAAGCTCAATTAGACAATCAAGCATAACTAACTGAAATGATGATTGAGTTGAACTGTTGGGAAGAGCAACATACTTCTCTATGGTTGATTTAAGAATGGAGTTACTATCAAGTAGAAATTAAGTTTGAAAATCTGCTAGAGACAATAATTTATACAAGGCTTTAATAATGTGTTATTTATTCAAATACGAAGGGTGAGTACACCAAACACTGGAAGGACGACTTGCTGATCCTAAGAAAAGAAAAGAATAGCTGTATGTGAAGTTTTAAATTTTGAGTTATTAAAGAAATAGGTAGCCGTGAGGGAATCAACGTAAATTCCACAAGTGTTGAAATTTAAATGAAGTGGGAAATGATAGAGATATCTACGGAAACAAGAAACTTTAGTAATGGCCAACTCTTATAAGGAAATTGTTTAAGAAAGATAATGACATTAGTGACAATGACAATAAGGAGGAGGGAAAAGTTTGATTAGAAAGATAAGCATGAGAGAAATTATTTTTTTAGTTAAGGAAAGGGTTAGTATCCTAACTATGTTGGTTCTACTTGGTGATAGAGACAATCTTGCGATTTATAATGGTATTTCTTATAATGGGTTAGAGTGCATTTTGGTACAATATGGTCAGATTATTGATTATAGTCACCGAACAGCGAAAGTCTTGCAAGTAAAATCATTTAGCAAATGATTTGAAACCAACAGAAACTTGAGTGCCCCAAGATTTGGAGACATTTATTCGTATAGAAACAAGTAAGAAAACCCGTATGGATTAAAGGAGACAGAAGTTTTGTCTTTATATTAAAAGACTTAATATAAGACAAGAGCGATGGTAGAAATCGATCAAGTTAGTACACTTCTAATTGGTTAATGAAACATTTCTACAAGACAACTAGATGAGGATAATAGTCATGTGGCATGGGGTTTCAGAGTGTATTGCGAAAGGTATAGGCAAAGAATTACTCAAAGACTTTGGAATAAGTTCCAAGTTTGTGTAGACACTAAAATGTAGATGAGAACAATTCATCGTCAATGAGTGCATCTTCAAAAGAAAGGATGATTCAGACAGGGGATGATATACTAAGAGTGGACGTCTTATACAGTAAATAAAACTAAGGATGAACATCCGTCGTTAGTGGATCTATGCCGTAGCAAATGTAATGCGAATATTGGTATATCACCTTATAGGCTCTATATGTAAGAAGACCATTAATGTCATCAAATGAACCTAGATAGATTTTGATCTATGAGTATATTACGAGGAAAGAGCGATTCGGAAGCTCCGAGTGTGAATAACGTGGAAAGGGGTTATTGCTGTAAATATTCATGTTGGTGAGTTTCCGTGATTGATGGAAAAGAAGTAATGAATCTGGTATGAAAAGCTACATTGATGTGGATGTGTAATCCACTCTCGAGATACGAAAGAATGGGTTACAGTTGTTATACGAGCACATGTATGAGAAACCTATGAAAATGACCAATGATAAATTTCTCTTCTACCACTCTAAAGTGTAATTTTTATTATTTTCTAAAAGTATCCAGAATCTGTTCTATACTTCCAACTCCCTTCGAACATCTTTTGTTTCCTTGAAAATTTGGTCATCTGATTGAGACAAACAATACACGTACTGTGGCTGTTTGTCTTCGTGACAAATAGTTTGGTGGGACGCCACCTAAATGTGTGTTGTGAACTGTATGGTACTAAGACTGGCCATCTTAAGTACTAATATGGTTGTTCTCAATCATGTCATTATCATTTTCATTCTTTTCTTCTTGATCATTGAACCTTGGTTCCAATCAACTATTCTGAAACAATGTGTTTCATCGACAAACTTTTGAATCAAGAATTGGTGCAAGTGAGAATTTTGCATTTTATATTCCTTACCTTCAAACTAAAAATGTTGGAGTATAGACGAACCATCAGACGAGATTCTGTGCATCAGGATTTACGCAAAGTTTTGAAGGACAAGATAAGTCATGTTTGAGATGATATTATCTCTGCACATACCCCATGTTCACATTATATTGTGTAATGGTTCTTAAAATTTAGGATTCCAATTGCAGACCATGAAATAGAATATGGATACTGTAATATCCGGGATATATCGTGTAATTATTTTTGCTATTATATAATTATTATTTTAATTCTGAAAATTATTTTTAATTCACAAATAAATCTAAATTAATTAGTTAATTAATTTCAGTTAATTTCTAATTGATTAATTGGTCAATTAATTCGAAAATTAATTGATTAATTAATTTAATTAATTATTAATTGATTTTAATTAATTATTTAATTAGATTTAATTATTTAAAAATGATTTAAAAATTCTGGAAAATAGTTTCGAGCTTTAAAATATTATTCTAAATTATTTCCAAGGCTCGATAATTATTCTAAAATTATTTCGGAGCCAGAATTGGTCAACCGAACCCTGTTTATTAACCCAAAATTGATCCAACGACCCGTTTTAATTCCGAAAAATGTTTTAAAAATCATTTTAAATACCAGAAAGCCTATTTATGACCCGAGACTTCTTTATAAATAATATATCATTGATTACGTGATGTATTATGTGCTATATGTGACTTGTTAATTGACTATCAGTCTACATATTCGGTGTTTACTTGATTATTGCATAACTTTCAATCCGTTAATCGGATTTGGGTAAAACGAAGGGTAGATAGAAGTATGTGTTAAATAGAATTCCATGAGTAAATTATTGATAGATGCTTATAATATGTGAGCAGAAGAGGCAAGAAGTAGGAAAGGGAAACAGAGAGTTAAAGAGTAAGACGGTTGTGATTGGAAGCGAGTGCAGTGTAGTAAGCTAATATCAAGCAAGTGTTCTGAACTTTCTCGAGATATTGTAGTATTTGATAGTCAGATTGATATTGCAAGTGCTTTGAAGCACTGAAACCTAAACTCTGATTCCAGTTATTGTTCTTGAGCCATAAACCTTATTATTTCTAGACCATTGATTGTTGTATACCTAAACACAAATCTCAAGTATACGATATTACTCCACAAATACATGTAAACAAAATCCCAAACACTGAACTGAATTACTTGTACATTCAATCATTGTATCCTATGCTTTGAAAGCCCAAATCTTTGAAACCCTGAAATGTTGATTCCTTTGTTTTCCAATTCTTTGATTACCCAGCATCCAAGCTTTTAAATTGCCTTATTGATCATTACAAGGATTGAAACCCTTTCATTGTTAAACATTTATTGTTGTTAATGATTTCGGTTATTGTTTATTATTGCATATTCTGTTATTATGTTAGAATTGGATTGTTTTTATAAAATTATGGACCAGATTCGTTGTCAGACCATATAATGGTCAAGTTTGGCCAATGTGTACCTTGGATCCAGTAGTTAGAGCAATGATGTGTGTCTTGCTCGGGGTTAGTGCGTGACTGATCAGCAGCCTAACCTTGGTTTTTAAATTAAAAGTATAATATCCAATTCTAAATCATAATCCATTGTTCACTTGATATCATAATTATATTCACCTGATGATCATTATTCTCAGTTTTGTCATTATGACTTGCTGAGCTAGTTAGCTCATTTATGCGATGTTGTTTATATTCTTTCCAGTTAAAAAGGAACCAGTTGGTAGCAAGGATCCCCAGTCCAGCGCGAGAGCTAGGGGTTCAGGTTGAGAAAGCTGAGCTAGTAGGCTTCTTTTGGGATAATTTAAGTTTATAAAAGTTTGTAATAATGTTTAATACTCAGTTTGAGTTTGAAATAGTTGGGATTTGAACGGTTTATAATATATTAGTGTTTGTGGCTTGTGTGCATACTTTAACCTGTTGCGGTCCGTGGTGGTTGGTAAGTAGGGTCACTGCATATATTATTATTATCTTTATTATTGTTATAAGCAGGTTATAATTAAGGTGTATGTGTGGACACCAAACTTCTGACCCGGTTTTGGAGGGCGCCACAGGTTTGGTATCAGAGCTACAGGTTATAAGTCACTGACACAAGCCTAGGTTGACGGAAATGGGTAGAGGGATAGGATTAGAAATAAGGTTAAGATGATAGAACGTCGAGAGGTTGAGTGTTATGGTATAACCGGTATTAGTATAGTTTGCGTCGTGGTATGAGATTCTTATATTACGATATGATTTCAGATAGCAGAGATGGCCGACTCTTTTATTCCCGTATCAGCTGATCACTGAGAGCCTTCAGTTGGAGCACCAGCATCGGATCCACGTCCTATTATTCCACCAGCATTGGCTATTCTACCTCCACCGGTGTTGCAGCCCGTACCATTGCAGGCCATTCCACCTCCAGGCATGAGGCCACCTGTTAGAGGACCCCCACCTGCTGATTCAGGCTTTACTAGTCATTCAGTCACAGGAGTACCTTTTCAGTTCTCTTCTTATCCTGCCCCATATTATCAGTTTGAGGCTTGCCTTGTGGAGCAGCGATTCCTATAGGGTCAGATCCAGGAGTTATTGCATATCATGCGTACCAGAGAGATGGGGAGTGGTGAGAGGCGACTTAGGGAGAGGCTCTAGGCATTTCGTAGAGCAGCTGCTGTGAGGATTGCTGAGGCTACACATGAGGACATCACCCCTGATTTCCTAGTGGAGTGGGCTAAGTGGGTTCTAGAGGAGCTTGAGGAGATAGGAGGTCCAGATTTGCCATGAGTTAGAAATTCTGAGATGGAGATGCTGAGCAGTGTTGTTATGATTATGTAGTATGTACAGTAGTGTGTAGTGTGTATCAGTAGACTTTTGAGTTGTATTTATAGACTAGCGATATTGACTAGTGAGTAGGTTGTTATACCCTTTTTGCTTTTACTTTCGAAGCGTCTTTACGCTTGTACTACCTAAAACTTTTGATCTATATATATCAGTACCTTTTTCCTTTCCAACACTGTCATTTACTTTATCGCACCTGTTTTACTTTACCTTATTTATTGCACCAGTATACCCTGTGATACCATGTACCCTGTTTTCCATAACTGTTTATATTCTGTAAAGAAGCATGCAATTTACTTAGTTACAACTGTTTTAAAAAAGAGATATTCCTGTTTTACAAAACCTTTCTTTTATACAAAGATTTGATTCAAAAGCTAAGTAAATTGATTGATTCTTTACAGAAAATGCCTCCCAGAAGAAATACCCGCACCAACACCCAGAATGAAGAAACCAACAACAACAACAATAACAACCAAGATGATACAAACCAGAATGTGAACCCAGGACCCAGCAATAGCCCAGATTCTTCAAATCTTGGCCCAACAAACAGTTCACCTGGCACAACAACAGCATAGACAGACCAATCCCCAGGTAACTTTCAA
Source organism: Apium graveolens (assembly GCF_009905375.1). NCBI lineage: Eukaryota > Viridiplantae > Streptophyta > Magnoliopsida > Apiales > Apiaceae > Apium > Apium graveolens. The sequence continues at coordinate 176,523,303 of NC_133652.1, forward strand.
AACTTTTCAGGCAGTAAACCCACCAGAATTCAAGGGTTCCTTAGAGCCAATTGAAGCAAATGTGTGGTTAAAGGAAATAGAGAAGGCATTTTCCTTGGTAAAAGTGAAAGAGGAGCAGAAGGTTGAATTTGCAAGTTACTATCTGAAGAATGAGGCCACCTATTGGTGGGAGATGGTGAAGACATTGGAAAGCACATATGTTATTACTTGGGAAAGGTTTAAGGAATTGTTTTTAGAAAAGTATTTTCCTCAGTTTGTTCAGGATCAAATGGAGCTGAAGTTTTTAGAATTAAAGCAAGGGAACATATCGGTAACAGATTATGAGGGGAAGTTTGAGGAATTGTCAAGGTATGTGCCGTCGTATGTTGATACTGATAGAAAGAAAGCTAAGAGATTCCAGCAAGGCTTGAATCCATGGATCAGAGGGAAGGTAGCTATTTTTGAATTGGATACCTATGCCGGGGTTGTACAGAAGGCTATGATCGCAGAGACAGAGAGTGAGATGTTCCAGAAAGATAAGGAAAGCAAGAAAAGGAAAGTTGAGGGAAGTGAGGGTCAGTCACAAACAGGGAAGTTTCCAAATTTTAAGAAGGGCAAGTTTCAGCCAGGGAGAAATTTTAATTTCAGGAGACAAAATGCAGGAGACGGAGGCCAGGGCAATCGTCCAGCTAATGTGAATCAGCCGAATCAATTGATATTAACTTTTCCAGATTGTCAAGTATGTGGAAAGAAGCATGGAGGAGTTTGTAACAAGTTGAATGTGGTATGTCTTAAATGCAAGCAGAAAGGGCACTACTCGAGGGAGTACCGAAATCAGCCAGCAAGTGAGCCAGCAAATAAGGATCAGCCTATCCGGAATCCAGCAGTGAAGGTTCCAGTCATTGGATTTACATGCTTTAAATGTGGGAAGCCAGGATATATGGCCAGGGATTGCAAGACACCGGCCCCAGTCAGTAATGCATTAAGGATTATGGGATCTACCCCAACAGTGAATGAGACTCCGTGGGCTAGAGTTTTTGACATGTCGGTGAAGGATGCGATCCAGGATACAGATGTCGTGGCAGGTACGCTTAATGTAAATTCTTTATGTGCCAAAGTGTTAATAGATTCGGGAGCAACTCGATCGTTTGTTTCACAAGATTTTGTTAGTAAGTTAAATTGTCCAGTTGGGTATTTAAATGAAATAATGACTGTGGAATTAGCAAATCAAGAACGTGTAACTGTTAATTAAGTTTGTGGGAATTGTGAGATTGAGATTTCTGGTAGTAAGTTTTGTGTAGATTTGATACCGTTTAAGTTAGGAGAATTTGACGTTATATTAGGGATGGATTGGTTATCTAAGCATGATGCTCATATAGATTGTCGAAATAAGAAAGTAATGGTGAAAACGTCAGACGAAAGAATAGTAACGTTCAAGGAACAGAAGCAGGTAAAGAAATTCTTAACGATGATTCAAGCCAAGAAGTTATTACGACAAGGATGTGAACATTTCGTAGCATATGTGATCGATAGAAGTCAGGAGCCAGCAAAACTTGAAGATATTCCAGTTGTGAAGGAATTTCCAGACGTGTTTCCCGACAAATTACCAGGACTTCCTCCAGATAGAGAAATTGAATTTGCAATCGACTTAGCACCTGGAACCGAACCAGTATCCAAGGCCCCGTATAGAATGATGCCCGTTGAGATGAAAGAGTTAGCAAAGCAATTACAAGAGCTGTTAGAGAAAGGAGTAATCAGACCCAGCGTATCCCCGTGGGGTGCACCGGTATTATTTGTCAAGAAGAAGGATGGAAGCATGAGACTGTGCATCGACTATAGGGAGCTCAACAAGTTGACAATCAAGAATAAGTATCCATTACCCAAAATTGATGATTTGTTTGACCAATTGAAGGGAGCCAAGTATTTCTCCAAAATCGATTTAAGATCGGGATATCATCAACTGAAGATCAAACCAGAAGATATACCAAAGACAGCTTTCAGAACAAGGTATGGGCATTATGAATTTCTAGTAATGTCTTTTGGATTGACCAACGCCCCAGCAGCGTTTATGGACCTGATGAACAAAATTTTCAAGGAATATTTGGACAAGTTCGTTATAGTATTTATAGACGATATTTTGATCTATTCAAAGACGGAGGAGGATCATGCGGAACATTTAAGGACAGCTTTGGAGATTTTAAGGAAAAAGAAGTTATATGCTAAATTGTCGAAGTGTGAGTTTTGGCTACAGGAAGTTCAGTTCTTAGGACACATAGTCAGTAATGAAGGGATCAAAGTGGACCCGGCAAAGATCGAGGCAATTACGAATTGGGAAAGACCGAGAACACCCACTGAGGTAAGAAGTTTCTTGGGATTAGCAGGATATTATCGACGATTCGTTCAGAATTTCTTAAGAATTGCAACATCATTGACAAAGCTTACATGAAAGAATGAAAAGTTTATATGGAATGACAAGTGCGAAGAAAGTTTTCAGGAATTGAAGCGGAGATTAATCAAAACACCTGTTTTGTCACTTCCAGACGATCAAGGGAATTTCGTAATTTATAGCGATGCTTCTTACAAAGGATTAGGATGTGTTCTTATGCAGCACGATAAGGTGATTGTGTATGCGTCAAGGCAATTGAAACCACACGAACAGAAGTACCCTACTCATGATTTGGAGTTAGCAGCTATAGTTTTTGCTTTGAAGATTTGGAGACATTATTTGTATGGAGAAAAGTGTGAGATTTTCACGGATCACAAAAGTTTGAAATATATATTTACCCAGAAGGAACTTAATATGAGACAAAGGAGATGGTTAGAATTGATCAATGATTATGATTGCTCGATTAATTATCATCCCGGTAAGGCGAACGTTGTAGCAGATGCGTTAAGTCGGAAGGAAAGGTTAAATATGTTATCCGTACCTGAAGAGATATATAAAGAATTTCAAAAATTGGAATTGGAGATTAGAATTTGCAAGCCTGAGGAAGCAAAAGTGTACGGTATGATTTTCCAACCGGAGTTATTGGAGAAAATAAAGAAATGCCAGAAAGAGGTAATCGATCAAGATATAAATAGTTTGGTAGGTGAGGAATTATGCACGCAACAAGATGATCAAGGTATTCTTAGGTTTTCTTCAAGAATTTGGATTCCACCAGTGACGGAGCTGAAAAATGAAATTTTACAAGAGGCACATAGTTCAAGATATTCCATCCATCCAGGGAGTACCAAAATGTACAAAGATTTAAAGAAGGATTATTGGTGGCCAGATATGAAGAGGGAAATTGCGGAACATACATGTCAGAGAGTTAAAGCAGAGCATCAGAGACCAAGAGGATTGCTACAGCCATTGGAGATTCCAGAGTGGAAGTGGGAACATATTACCATGGATTTCATAGTTGGATTACCAAGGACAAGGGCTAATCATGATGCCATTTGGGTTATAGTAGATAGACTTACCAAGTCAGCTCATTTTCTGCCTATAAATGAACGATTTTCACTCGACAAGTTAGTTCATATGTACTTGAAAGAGATCGTAGTTCGTCATGGAGTTCCAGTGTCTATTGTATCTGATCGAGATCCAAGATTAAATTCAAGATTTTGGAAGAGTTTTCAAGAATGTTTGGGAACAAGATTGAATATGAGTACGGCCTATCACCCCCAAACGGATGGCCAAAGTGAAAGAACGATCCAGACAATCGAGGACATGCTACGTGTTTGTGCTATTGATTTCAAAGGAAGTTGGGACGAGCATTTACCCCTGGTAGAGTTTGCCTATAACAACAGTTATCACGCCAGCATTGGGATGCCACCTTATGAAGCCCTTTATGGACGCAAATGTAGATCTCCAGTATATTGGGACGAAGTAGGAGAACGCAAAATACTCGGACCCGAATTGGTGCAGCAGACAAAGGAAGTTGTTGAAATTATCCAGAAAAGATTAATAGCCGCATAAGATCGTCAGAGGAAATATGCAGACCAGTCAAGAGAAGACATGGAATTTGAAGAAGGAAGCTTGGTATTATTGAAAGTATCACCGTGGAAATGACTAACGAGGTTTGGGAAGAAAGGGAAGCTAAACCCAAGATATGTCAGACCTTTTGAAATCCTAAAGCGTATTGGCAAAGTAGCTTACGAGTTGGCGTTACCTCCGCACATGGAGCACATTCACAATGTTTTTCACATATCAATGCTTAAGAAATATAATCCAGACTCCAGGCATGTAATAGAATATGAGCCAATAGAACTTCAAGCAGATTTATCATATGTAGAGAGTCCGATAGAGATTCTAGAGGAAAGAGAGAAAGTATTGAGAAATAAAGTGGTAAAGTTAGTAAGAGTATTGTGGAGAAACCCAAAGGTTGAAGAGTCAACCTGGGAGTTAGAAAGTGATATGAGAGAAAAGTACCCTCATTTGTTTTCTTAGAGATTCTGAGGACAGAATCCTTTTAAGGGGGGAAGGATGTAATATCCGGGATATATCGTGTAATTATTTTTGCTATTATATAATTATTATTTTAATTCTGAAAATTATTTTTAATTCATAAATAAATCTAAATTAATTAGTTAATTAATTTCAGTTAATTTCTAATTGATTAATTGGTCAATTAATTCGAAAATTAATTGATTAATTAATTTAATTAATTATTAATTGATTTTAATTAATTATTTAATTAGATTTAATTATTTAAAAATGATTTAAAAATTCTGAAAAATAGTTTCGAGCTTTAAAATATTATTCTAAATTATTTTCAAGGCTCGATAATTATTCTAAAATTATTTCGGAGCCAGAATTGGTCAACCGAACCCTGTTTATTAACCCAAAATTGATCCAACGACCCGTTTTAATTCCGAAAAATGTTTTAAAAATCATTTTAAATACCAGAAAGCCTATTTATGACCCGAGACTTCTTTATAAATAATATATCATTGATTACGTGATGTATTATGTGCTATATGTGACTTGTTAATTGACTATCAGTCTATATATTCGGTGTTTACTTGATTATTGCATAACTTTCAATCCGTTAATCGGATTTGGGTAAAACGAAGGGAAGATAGAAGTATGTGTTGAATAGAATTCCATGAGTATATTATTGATAGATGCTTATGATATGTGAGCAGAAGAGGCAAGACGTAGGAAAGAGAAACAGAGAGTTAAGGAGTAAGACGGTTGTGATTGGAAGCGAGTGCAGTGTAGTAAGCTAATATCAGGAAAGTGTTCTGAACTTTCTCGAGATATTGTAGTATTTGATAGTCAGATTGATATTGCAAGTGCTTTGAAGCACTGAAATCTAAACTCTGATTCCAGTTATTATTCTTAAGCCATAAACCTTATTCTTTCTAGACCATTGATTGTTGTATACCTAAAAACAAATCTCAAGTATACGATATTACTCCACAAATACATGTAAACAAAATCCCAAACACTGAGCTGAATTACTTGTACATTCAATCATTGTATCCTATGCTTTGAAAGCCCAAATCTTTGAAACCCTGAAATGTTGATTCCTTTGTTATCCAATTCTTTCATTACCCAGCATCCAAGCTTTTAAATTGCCTTATTGATCCTTACAAGGATTGAAACCCTTTCATTGTTAAACATTTATTATTGTTAATGATTTCGGTTATTGTTTATTATTGCATATTCTGTTATTATGTTAGAATTGGATTGTTTTTATAAAATTGTGGACCAGATTCGTGGTCAGACCATATAATGGTCAAGTTAGGCCAATGTGTGCCTTGGATCCAGTAGTTAGAGCAATACTGTGTGCCTTGCTCGGGGTTAGTGCGTGACTGATCAACAGCCTAACCTTGGTTTTTAAATTAAAAGTATAATATCCAATTCTAAATCATAATCCATTGTTCACTTGATATCATAATCATATTCACCTGATGATCATTATTCTCAGTTTTTGTCATTGTGACTTGCTGAGCTAGTTAGCTCAATTGTGCGATGTTGTTTATATTCTTTCCAGTTAAAAATGAACCAGTTGGTAGCAAGGATCCCCAGTCCAGCGCGAGAGCTAGGGGTTCAGGTTGAGAAAGCTGAGCTAGTAGGCTTCTTTTGGGATAATTTAAGTTTGTAAGAGTTTGTAATAATGTTTAATACTCAGTTTGAGTTTGAAATAGTTGGGATTTGAACGGTTTGTAATATATTAGTGTGTGTGGCTTGTGTGCATACTTTAACCTGTTGCGGTCCGTGGTGGTTGGTAAGTAGGGTCACTGCATATATTATTATTATCTTTATTATTGTTATAAGCTGGTTATAATTAAGGTGTGTGTGTGGACCCCAAACTTCTGACCCGGGTTTGGAGGGCGCCACAGGTTTGGTATCAGAGCTACAGGTTATAAGTCACTGACACAAGCCTAGGTTGACGGAAATGGATAGAATATGTGTGTTTGTGTGATGGCGTGTGCTAGTATGTGCCTTATTGAAATTGGTTTATGTCCTTGGTTGTTAAATGTGTTTGGCTATTTGGTCTGTTTTGTTTGTAAACTAGTATCCATAATAATGTACTAGTTGTGTAAAGTGTTTATAAGTCAATGTACTTAGTTTTTATAGGATGGTTTATTATTTACTTGTTTATTCTTGAAATAGTATAAAGAGCAAGTAAGTTGAATGGTATGTTTGTGATGAAGTTTGTATAGTAGTATTATACTACCATAATATAGTATTATGATTGTATATGAAGCTGATTGCTTGTGTTTGGGTGTCGACAATGGTCGACTGGTATGTTGGAAATACAGAGGATATGTTGCCGAAATTTCGTTAAAATCTTTTAAAGATCTAACGTAGTTTGGCTAGCTAACCAATGTAGTTTCACTTGTCGAGTAACTAGACTATCTTTGAAAAGCGATTACATTTTCAAGATACTTAAATACTATTATAGTTTCACTAGGTTAGTTGCTAGTCGAATTAAGTTATCAAATGACGATCAGTTATTCGAATCAACTTAGTTTGACTTACAATTAATTCGTCAAACTATAATATGGATTTCAAATTCTTTTAAACTTAAAGTTTGTTTTCTAAACATGATCAAATAATTTGCAAGAGAGTTTTAAATTTAAAATTTTGTTTCAAATAAGGAATTATTTCCTAAGTTTGAAATTGAAGATCAGATAGTGACTATATGTGCAATATGTGTTATGTGCTATGTGACATGTTTATGATATGTGTGCTATATATATATGAAATAATAGTACATATATAAGTATAATGTAGGTATCGCGAAAGGGGAAGCTAAGGTAGACATTTAAAGTGAACGTCGAACTGTATTTAGAATGATTATGAAATAGAGTTCTTACTCGTGTAAAGTTAAAGAGTGAGTACGCAAGCGTAGGAAAGGAAAAAGTTAAAGCTAAGATACAGTGAAGATTGTGGTTAGGCAGGACTGTGATAGTGTGATACTTTTGAGAGGCAAGTAACGAAAACTAAACTGCTCTCTCTCTCTCTCTCTTACTTATATTCCTGCCTGTTGATTTAAATTTTGAATACCATATCTCAGCCATTGATAAATAAGCCTGTTTCCTTTATATTTTCAAATGCTCACAATTTCATTCATTATGAGAACCTTTTGGTTTATTGTTGATAATACCTATGTTTGAACCCATTGCGTTCTTTTTGATACCTGATACTTGACATGATATCCCTGAGTTTCAAAAATGAACTTAAATATGATTTCAGAATTTCCAATAAGGTCTTATTTCATCATAAGGTTGGTAAAGCTTAAAATTGAAAGATATTTTCATAAATGATATAGGAATTCCGTCAAAAAATGTTTTCTACGGATTCCTATAGATTGGAGGCGTAAGTGGCCGAGTGACGCCGGTCCAGCATTTTTGGTTGTGTTGTGCTAGCAATGGCAATAAGTCTAGCTGACTAGTTTTGGAACTAGTCTTAGGGGACCCTATATACATGGAAGCTCAGAAGGATGATTAGGTCCTGATGGGAGGCATTACGTGGCTGATCACCCGTATTGTCTATGACGTTGTGGAAAAACTCCAATCAAAAGATATGTTTTGAAATAAAGATTTCCTTAGAAAATGTTTGCTTGAAAAGGTTTTTGAAAAGATCTTAGAAAGAATTTTATGAAGAGTTTTGAAAGAAAACTTGAATTTTGAACTGACGATAAGGAATTTTTCTATAATTCCTTTCCTTATTCCTTATATTGGATTTCCATTTGAATATCATAGTTGGCCTTGATACCTATTGATCCCTGATAGCTTAACTGTTTTAATGTTATTGTTACTTGCTGAGCTTTTATAGCTCATGTTGCTTTGTTATCTAAATTTTACAGTTAAGCTCGAGTATGGTTGGATTTAGAAGGTCAGCTAGGAAGAATGATAACTTTGGACCTTCGCGCACAATTAGATTCGCTATGACATCGCAGGTAGCTAGAAAGGGGGTAGATCAGTGGCAGCTTCTATATGAAGTTATCTTTTGTATTTAGAAAAGATTGTAATAGCATCATGTTGTGTAGTTAGATGTAACTTGTTTCATACCTTAACCTGTATTAGATCCTGTAGCAGTGCAAGGGGCCATGGCATTATGTTTATGATTCTGTTTTATATTATTGTAATTTGTAGCATGGTGACTCCACAATCTAGGCCCCTGATTGTGAGGGTGTCACAACTAAACTTGAAATCGAAACATTCTACTCATACCACAACCAATCATACTTTACGAAACATCGAAAATTTCCGAAACATCGAAAAATGAAATAATCAGTACCTATCCTGAGGAGAAGACCACAGAAACGCAGGAGCAGTAGATTGAAAGCTCAATCCCACACAAAACTGAGCCACAAAATCATCTTACTTATATTCTTGTTTTCTGTTATTTTAGTAGCGATGGTATTATCCACGGGGGCACTACTGCTACTACTACTAGTACTAAAACTGATGAGCATATTAATACTAGTAAGTGGTTGGAATCTACATCTAGAATTTGTGGGATGAAATACAAAACGAAACCTCCAGTTAATGGTATCAAAACCCAAAATTGAACATAACAAAACTCCAAATAGATGTATATACTTACCAATTCACTCGAATCGCAATTTTGAATCCCGAGTCACTTGCAAAATCAATTAAAAATTGGTATTTTCCTTCAAATCTCCACTGGGAAGCCTTAGAAATCCTGCATAACCATAAAAATTGAAAAGTACGGACCAACCAATTAAATTAGAGCCATACAATTATTTATTCAAATATCAAATTGCAAATTTGCTCATCAATTCATCCAGAATCGAGAGAGAGGGTGTTTTGAGAGAAGGAGTTTTGAGAGCGGGAGAAAGAGAGATAGTTTTTGTCCAAGTGAATAAGTCCGGGTCATTTTCGTTAAGGGGGGGAAAATACCGCCCATTTTTCACCTAGTAAAACGTGTATGGTTGTAATTTTTAATTTTTTAATTTTAATTATTAAATTATTATTATATTATATAAAAAATAAAAAGTAACTTTTATATTTATGTCTAATAAATTTTATAAAATTTATAATAATATATATTATATTCTTGATATATTAATAATTCAGAGTATAATTTAATACTAATTTATAATAATATTTTTATTTTAATATTTTTAAAAGTTAAAAAGTAACTAATGTAACATCAGGTGCTGGTGTTACATGCGGTGTAACACCGGCATTTCTCTGCAACAGTAGTTTTATAGCTATTGTAACACTAATTTTGAGGTGTTACAATAGGACCAAAATTTTTTAGCTAATGTAACGCTCCTTGTAACACTTGCATTACAGTAGTCCACTTATAGCATAGTGATACATTCATCATATGTGCATATATATGTAAAGTGCAATAAATAAACATGGTTGGTTATGGCTTTATCCTATGTGATCTTCATCAAGCTAATGACAAAGATCTAGGTCAATCTAAGGTGAATAATAAATACAAGCTAACTATGACATGTCTTTTTTCTTGTATTGCTTCCTTGGATGGCCTCCATGTGAGATTACCCTTGATCTTCAAATCTTCATGTCTTCATGTACATTACAATAATGAAATACAAAAATTAATCTAATGAACTTACAAGAAGAACTCGAGTTACATTCGAGATTTAAAAATTACAAGATTAAACTGTTGGATTTTTAAACGCAGCGGGGGCATGGCAAAACACTTTTACACAAATAAAATCCAAATAAAAGCATACAGATCATGAATAAAAATTCGAGGGATCGAATCTAACCTTTAAAAAATAATTCGGAGACAACGATCAGAGATCCTTAGCAGTTGCTCCTCAAGTGTGAAGCACTCCACCGGTATCCACCAAGAAAATGATGTTAAGGAGGAGGAAGGAGGTGGAGAGAATTGGGTTTTCCAAACTTTTTGAGTTTTCGGATTCTATGTGGGTTGGAATAAAATTAGGGTCTATAATAGTGTATTTATAGGCAAAATTTTCAGCTGAAATTTTCCCATAAATATTATTATTATTATCCCATTTATTATTCTCATTAATAATTAAAACACCTTTTAATCATTAATCCTTTTTCTAAACACTTTAGAAATAATTCTTTCTCTTGATTTAATTTCCAAAAAATTAAATCCTTAATTAATAATATTAAGAACTTTTCTTAATTAATTTATAATCAATTAAATCTCATTTAATCAATTATTAAATTTGCCAAATAATTATTTATTTCACAAATAAATAATTATTAGCCATTATTAATTAATTCCTCCACCAATAAATCATTCTCTTTTTATGGTGTGACCCTATAGGTTCAATATTAAGCCGGTAGTAGAAATAAATAATAATAAAACTATTTTATCATTATTTATATAAATTCTCTAATTTATTAAATATGATTAATTAATTAATCATATTTATTCTACATCGTGAGTGATGCTTCTCAACATATCGCGACTATCCGGATAATACGAATTCACTGCTTAGAATACCAAGAACTTGTCAGTGAATAGTTACCGTACAATAAACTCCTTCTACCCTACAATGTCGCGATTAAATACAAGGCATGGATCTCATGTCAAGCCTATCTAATTCAATCACTTGCTTACCATTTACTATGCGTAGTTCTATGCAAATTAGAAACTCCTTTCTAATTTCATTCACTCTGGCCAGAGATTCCTGAACTAGCATAAGTGGATCAGCCTTGAACATTCGCTTCTTTCACTGGAAGGGGTAGATCCTTTATTGATCATACACTATCTTCGTGTACAAATTCCTATACCCAGAAGAGCCCTAATAATTGTCCCTGGAGACTAAGAACTAAACCAAAGCATAGTTCAGTGTACACAAGATGACTATGATGACCTCAAGTCTAAGGATACTTGTACAACTATCACTATGTGAACAACTGCTGACACGTGAGTGAACTCCATCAGTTGTTCAGCTGTGCGAGTCATGTTCAGTGAACTTATTCTATAATAAGCACCTACATACTAGCTATAGTGTCACCACACAAATGTCTATGAGAACAGACATCTGTTAGGGCGAAAACACGCGCTAATATTCACGCAAGTATACGCGTTCGCAAGTAATATAGAATATTTTCTAGTTCGTTCCCTCAGAGACTCAGACTAAATTATTGTCTAATTAAACTCACTCACCAATGTATGATTACTTCTCAATGTTAAGACACTAACACTTAAAATTATTGATTAAATATTAACTATAATTAACTACTTAATTAATCACTTAACTAACACTTCAAGTTATCAATAATAAAACACTCATGAGATCACAACTTCATTATTACTTCCTTCTATAGCCATTGTTATTACCTTTAGCATGTGACATTGATGATATTAATCGAATAACACGAAACTGATAAAAGCCAACTTTCATTGTACTAATACCATTCTACCAAGCATCCACAATTAAGATAGAAGTTGAATAGTCATCAATTATGTTGAGTTCCTATATGTCTACAGAAATTGACAACACAACGATTTAAGCAAAAGTTATTCCTTTTGATTACATAGGGCAAATAAAACTGTTAGAGTTACCCACTAATCATGCATAACGTACATGAACCTATGCTAGCATGGCAAGTTCTAAATCTCAAGATCCACCGTCGCTTCACAAGAGATTAACACCCTATCTTATATGTTCGCGACGCACATAAGACGAATACGCACAACCAATACTAGATATCATGCAATCATCACACACTAAAGTATTAAACTATTAACTAAAGAATTCCATAATAAATCCGTTGCAACCCCATGATCACGATTAGCCCATAATAGCACTTATCGTCATCATGGGTTCATATGAAATCATGATAAACAAACACAAGAAAATAATAACTAAACTAATTATATTAAAACAGAGTACGTCACAAGAGTAAATAAGTTCAAAGCAAGAAAACTAGCATCCAACGTTACAACGAAACAAGAATCACAAGAAGATATGCTTCCTCTTCGTTGCGGTGTGCTAAATCGGTCTTCTTCCTTATCTCCGTCGCTCCTTGCGTAAAAACACAATCTTCTTTTTTATCCCCCTTTGTGAAAACGTCTCAAATCTACTTATATAATAGTCCCATAAAACTCAGATTACATAGAAGTGGAAACCAAACAGAAGTAGAAGTCCTAAAATAATTTGTCTTTTTTCCCGACCTTGCGCGGCCGCTCAGCATAGCTGAGCGGGCGCTCAGCTTCCTGCGCGGCCGCTCAGCAATGCTGAGCGGGCGCTCAGACCTCTACTGGAAAAAAATGATTTTGCTCCGTTTCTTCGCCGTAATCTGCCCGTTTCTTTCCTCTCGCAATGGTGAACACATGCCAAGGCTTATTCTTGATGATTCCTCCCCCGAAATGCAACCAAAACCCTGAAATGCATAAACACTAGAAAAACGCATCAAATACACAAAATACTTGATTTAAAGACACCAATTTAAGCCATTTTAAGACGTTCTAAGTGGTATAAAATGCCACTTATCACACCCCCAAACTTAAATCGATGCTTGTCCTCAAGCGTCACAGACTCAAAAACAAATAAAAACATGCATGAATGCAATCTATATGAAAATGCAGCGATCCCCCTTACTACAATTAACCAACCAAATTGTCACATCTCAACGAATGCAGTTAGACAACTAAAGATCAATAAACTCATGCAAACGGACATACAGCCAGAAACGTGGTTTGTGCAAATGCTTAACAGATATGCTTCGGAACTAGACCAATTACTATGACTAGACTATCCTCAAGGCAATCCTACGATTATACAAAGAATAAAAAATTCTAGGCACAAAGTGATATACAATACTACAAGAACTCTGGAGCCTATTACGGAATCGTGCTTTTTGTTTACAACTCAAATGCTTATTTGACCGTGCAGTGAGTGAGGTCCACAAAAGACTTATACAATGGTATCCATGTAACGAGCGTTAGGTTAGCGGATCCCAGACTCTAAAAGCCTTAGGTCACTAGGCACAAAGTCCCCTAAGAACTTAATAACTCGAATACCAAAGAGCCCACTCTTGATCAATTATGCATAATTTTTTTTTCTCTGAGCAAGTGCGTTTCGCTCCATCTTGCTCAACCCTAGACTACTCGCACCATATGCGAGCTGGCTACTAGCCATTTGACGCCTAGCCACAACTAGCAACAACTTCCATATTTTTTTCTCCAAAATTTTTCTTTTTCATGCCTTTATCACTAAGAACCTATAATCGAATTCTAAGCATAATAAGTAGATTGACCTTAAAAACAACCAAATCATAACAACAATCTAGCCCCTACGCATTCTCTAAGACTTAGTGGACTTACAATTATTTCTAGCATGCATATCAACCTACACAACTTAATATCACTTTAATGCTATCACTACACTCGCATCAATATCACAATTCAGTCGATAAATCATTGCAAAAAGGATCATGGTAAATGCATGAGCTACATGACATTCATAAAAAAAAACTATCTGGCATAAATTATGCAACTATATGAACTAAACTATCATGAATATGCAACTAAATGACACACACACAATATTCCTTAACTACCACCCCCAAACTAAAAATCTTCACTGTCCTCAGTGAAAGTAGTAGAAAGGAACACAGGGTATACCTACTCGGAGTCATCATCATCATCACCCTCAGTGGGTGGAGTATCAGGCGGCGGGTATGCAGAGTCCTCACCAAAAACTGGCCACTGGATATCAGCTCCAAGGCCTCGAAAAGCAGTCCCTAACGCAAGGGTGAGCTCCTGAGCAAACCTGCTCTGCGTCTCATACATGGCATCCATCCGCCGTGAAAGCCTCCTATATTGGGCATCAACCATCCCAGAACCCTCCTGAGCTCTCGAAAAACCAGCCTCATCACGCCCTGGCCTAGCCATAGTAGCACCTCGTGCTGGTCGCCCTCTTGGAAGATGATAACCCAGCCCATGCTCCTCAGGCTCACCACCGGTCCACTCCTGCATCCCATTCAGAGTGCCAGAATCAATCGGAGCTGCTGGCAACTGCAACTGCTCATGAGCCGGCCAGTTCACTCCCACTGCTCGGCATAGCTTCGTAACCGTAGATGCATAAGGGATGTTCATATGCTTCGCTCCCCTCAAAAACTTCAGAATTCCTTGGTAGATAAACTCACCAAGGTCCACATAGTATTCCTCATTCAGAATTCCCCACAACAACTGTGCTCTCTCAACTGTGACCTCGTGTGCATGCGAAGAAGGCAAAATATTAGCACAAATAAATGCATTCCATGCACGAGCATACCTGTTCATGGCGATTGCCGGAAAGTGACGATACTCATTAGTGCCGGTCCTGCAGGTCCAAACTGTGCCCGATCGACAGAGAGTCGCACAAATCAAATCCAAGTCAAAATCCTCAGCAGTCTTTTCATTCCAGTTCTCCTCCTCCGGCTTCCTCTCTCGCTGTCCAATCACACGGCGAATCGCCGCAGGATGATAATCAACCGTCAGCCCTCGGACCACAGAAAACCCATTCTTTTCGGCCTTCGCGTTCGCGTAGAACTCGCGAACAACGCTCATCGGTACTGCTTCGGGTGACTCACAAAAAGCTATCCACCCCTTCTCTGCAATCATGGGCAGCAAATCACCATCCCTCCCCGATGGTAAAAACCCCCTCTCCTTCAGAATCGGCTTCCCCAACAGCCTAGTGTACTCCTCCTCCGCAGCTCTGTCAGTTAACCGAGGCCTTGCAACAATACCCCTCGATGAATCAGCAGTAGGAACTGTGCTGCTGCTGTCAATAGTGCGTGCTCTCTTGGGTGCCATTGATTCGTGAATAAAAGTATGTAAGAACTGATTGTTGATGTTTGTGAGAGGGTTTAAGTGTAGGAAGTTTTGTGGGAGATATGTAGGATAGGTGTATGTATATATAGGGTGTGGATTAGATTAGGGTTTGGGAATTAAGGAGTAAAATGATGGGGTAGTGGGAACAAATCGTGGGTTTATGGGCTAAAACCGTTTTTGTGTTTTTTTTTTCTGAACTGTAAAAAAAAAATTCTGGTACTCGACCCCTGAGCGGTCGCTCAGCAAAACTGAGCGGGCGCTCAGCTTGCTGCGCGGTCGCTCAGCAAAGCTGAGCGGGCGCTCAGGGGGTCACTGGAATTTTTTTTTTCAGCCCCTGTTTTCTGATTTTTTTGTGTTTTTGGATAGGTTATTAACTTCTAAGGGTTCCTGCAACAACAATTCATGGGTTGCCTCCCACGCAGCGCTTCTTTTTCGTCATTAGCTTGACATTTCGTACCCTTCTCAAGTTATCAACAAAATGGCACTAACCACTTCTCGGTTTGCCATGTCCCCATAGTAGTGCTTCAACCGCTGACCGTTAACCTTGAATGCTTGGTCCGGATCATTCTCAAAAATTTCCACCGCTCCATGTGGAAACACAGTTTTGACAATAAAAGGTCCAGACCACCTTGATTTCAACTTCCCAGGAAAAAGTCGGAGCCGAGAGTTGAATAAAAGAACTTGTTGCCCTGGCACAAATAACTTAGGATGTAGCTTCCTATCGTGCCACCTCTTCACCTTTTCCTTATACATTTTGTTATTCTCGTACGCTTGAAGTCGAAATTCATCAAGTTCATTAAGCTGAAGCATTCTTTTCTTACCAGCTGCATCTAAATCCAGGTTCAACTTCTTCAATGCCCAGTAGGCCTTATGCTCAAGCTCTGCAGGTAGATGACATCCCTTACCGTACACCAACTAAAACGGTGACATCCCAAGTGGAGTTTTGTATGCTGTTCTGTAAGCCCAAACAGCTTCATCGAGCTTTAAAGACCAATCCTTCCTTGACGGACAAACAACCTTCTCTAGAATGCGCTTTATCTCTCTGTTAGACACTTCCGCTTGACTATTTGTTTGCGGATGATAGGCAATAGCTACTCGATAATTCATATTATAACACTGCATCATAGAAGTGAACTTACGATTGCAAAAATGCGATCCTTCATCACTTATGATTACCCGAGGTGTTCCAAACCTTGTGAAAATTTGCTTATGAAGAAAATTTAGCACTGCCTTTGCATCATTTGTCGGTAAAGCTTTAACTTCGACCTATTTTGAGACATAATCGACTGCCAGCAAGATGTACTGATTATTGCAAGACGAGATAAAAGGCCCCATGAAATTGATTCCCCACACATCAAAGACCTCGACTTCAAGCATCACATTTAATGGCATCTCATCCTTCCTTGACAAATTTCCCACTCTTTGGCAACGGTCACACCTTAAAATAAACTGATGAGCATCCTTGAACAAAGTAGGCCAGAAAAAACCTGTTTGCAGAATACGAGCTGCCGTCTTCTCACCACCATAGTGTCCACCATAAACCGTGGAATGGCAGTCTCGTAATATCCCCTCCGTCTCACAGAACGGGATACATCTCCTGATGATCTGGTCAGCTCCCTGTCTAAACAAATATGGTTCATCCCACATATACCACTTCACCTCATGCAGAAACTTCTTCTTTTGAGCGGATGTCAAATTAGGAGGCATTATATTGCTGACGAGATAGTTTACAATATCTGCAAACTATGGTTCTTCCTCATGAATTGCAAACAACTGCTCATCCGGAAAAGATTCATTGATTAACGTCCTATCTTGTGAAGTAGAATCGGGATTCTCCAACCTAGAGAGATGGTCAGCTACTTGATTCTCAGTACCTTTTCTATCTTTGATTTCTAACTCAAATTCCTGAAGTAAAAGTACCCAACGAATAAGTCTCGGCTTCGAATCCTTCTTGGAAACTAGATAGCGAATAGCTGCATGATCAGTGAATACTGTTACTTTCGTACCAAGTAGATACGATCGAAATTTCTCAAACCCAAAGACTATAGCCAAAAGCTCCTTCTCAGTAGTGGTGTAGTTCAATTGCGCACCATTTAAGGTCTTACTCGCATAGTAGACCACATGGAAGAGGTTTTTCTTGCGCTGTCCCAGAACTGCACCTACCGCATAATCACTCGCATCACACATCATCTCAAACGGTTCTGTCCAATCTGGTGCAGTAATAACTGGTGCAGTGATCAAACTCTTCTTGAGAGTCTCGAATGCTGCCAAACATTCATCATCAAATTTGAAAGGCACATCTTTCTCAAGCAAATTGCACAACGGCTTAGATATCTTTGAAAAGTCCTTGATGAATCGCCGATAAAAACCCGCATGACCAAGAAAACTACGGATTCCTTTCACAGAATTAGGTGGGGGAAGATTTTCAATGACTCCCACCTTGGCCTTGTCCACCTCCAGACCCTTTCTAGAGACCTTATGCCCAAGGATAATGCCTTCATGCACCATAAAATGACATTTCTCCCAATTGAGCACCAAATTAGTTTCCACGCATCTTTTGAGTACGGCGCACAGATTATTCAAACATTCATCATATGAGTGTCCAAAGATGGAGAAGTCATCCATGAACACTTCGACGTTATTTCCAATCATGTCAGAGAATATAGCCATCATACATCTCTGAAAAGTGGCCGGGGCGCCACATAACCCAAACGAAACTCTGCGAAAAGCAAACGTGCCAAATGGACAAGTGAAGGTAGTCTTTTCCTGATCCTCTGGTGCAATACAAATCTGATTATACCCGGAATAACCATCCAGAAGACAAAAATACTCATGACCCGCCAATCTGTCAAGCATCTGATCAATAAATGGAAGAGGGAAGTGATCCTTCCTTGTGGCTTTGTTCAATTTTCTATAATCCATGCATACTCTCCATCCTGTAACTGTTCGAGTAGGGATGAGCTCATTCTTTTCATTTGCGACCACAGTGATACCTCCTTTCTTAGGTACACATTGTACGGGGCTCACCCACGAGCTGTCAGAAATAGGATAAATGATGCCTGCATCCAGCCATTTCAGAATTTCTTTCTTCACCACTTCCTTCATGATGGGATTCAGTCTTCGCTGCTGTTCCACAATTGGCTTACTACCTTCCTCTAGCAGAATTTTATGCATACAATATGAAGGACTTATCCCCTTGATGTCTGCTATGGTCCATCCTATAGCCGATTTGAATTCTCTCAAAATCCTTAAGAGCTTGTCTTCCTCACTACCTGAAAGGTCAGATGAAATAATAACAGGTAACGTAGATGAATCACCTAAAAAAGCATACCTCAAGTGTTCAGGTAATGGCTTGAGCTCCAAGGTAGGTGCTTCCTCTATTGATGGTTTGAGCTTCCCTTCAGCATTCTTAAGGTCAGAAGTACCCAGCGATTCAAATGGTATGTCCAGCTTTCACTTCCAGGGAGAAGCGTTCAGATATTGTAATTGCTCGTTGCCATCTTCATCATCGCTGTCAAAATCCCCCACTAAGGCCTTTTCCAATGCATCAGACATTAGCATGTGATCGAGTTCCGAAGTAACCGCAGAATCAATCACATCCAATTTTAAGCACTCCTCATCTTCTGTAGGGAATTTCATTGCCTTGAATACGTTGAAGGTCACATCCTGATCTTGGACCCGTATAGTAAGTTCACCTTTTTGCACATCTATCAAGGTACGACCAGTAGCCAAGAAAGGCCTTCCCAAGATTATGGGAATCTTCTTATCTTCCTCAAAATCCAGAATAACAAAATCTGCAGGAAAGAAGAGCTTATCCACCTTGACGAGCACATCCTCAACTATGCCCCTTGGGTAAGTAATGGAACGGTCAGCCAATTGTAGCGACATGTATGTGGGTTTTGGATCAGGCAGATCCAGCTTTTTAAAGATCGACAACGGCATCAGATTAATGCTTGCTCCCAAATCACAAAGGCACTTGTCAAAAGTCAGATTGCCAATGGTGCAAGGAATGGTGAAGCTTCCTGGATCTTTCAGTTTTGGTGGTAACTTTTGCTGCAGAACAGCGCTGCATTCTTCCGTGAGAGCAACGGTTTCAAGGTCATCCAGTTTCACCTTCCTTGAAAGAATAGTCTTCATAAACTTCGCATAACTAGGCATTTGTTCAAGAGCCTCAGCGAAAGGTATATTGATGTGAAGTTTCTTGAACACCTCCAAAAACTTTCCGAACTGTCTATCCAGCTTTTGTTGCTGCAATCTCTTAGGAAAAGGTGGTGGAGGATAGAGCTGTTTCTCCCCTGTATTAGCCTCAGGCAGAGTGTGTTCAACAGTAGTCTTCCTTGGTTCCGCCGCTTTCTCCTTTTGCTTAGATTCTTCATCTCTAATTTCAGCTTCTACTTCTTTTGCCTTTTCAGAATCAGCTACTTTTCCAGACCTTAAGGTAATAGCCTTGACTTGCTCTTTGGCTTCCTTCCTGCCTGGTACTTCCGTGTCACTGGGAAGAGTGCTAGGTTGACGATTGAGCACTGCATTGGCTAATTGACCGATTTGATTTTCCAAGGTCTTGATAGAAATCGCCTGACTCTTGCACAACAACTTAAGTTCCTCAAAATCAGCACTAGTAGGTGCAGCTGTACTTCCCTGTTGAGGATATGATTGCCTTTAGCATACTGCTGTGGTTGCTGGAATCCAGGTGGGTTAAACTGTTTACTCACTCCTTGCTGATATTGTGGCTGAATAGCATTCTGATTATTCCCCCAGCTGAAATTTGGATGATTTCTGTTGTTAGGATGATAGGTCGCTGGCACAGGCTGCTGTTGTCGCTGATAATTATTCACATACTGAACAGATTCGTTGACAAGAGAACACTGATCCGTAGTATGAGAACCTGCACAAAGCTCACAAACCATAGCTATTTGATTAACTCCATATGTAGCCAGAGAATCAACCTTCATTGATAGCGCTTGGAGCTGGGCTGCAATAGCGGTGGCTGCATCAACTTCCAGAATACCTGCTACCTTGCCTGACGTCATCCTCTGAGTTGGGTTTTGATGCTCATTTGCAGCCATCGTCTCTATAAGATTATACGCCTCAGTATAGCTTTTAGCCCATAAGGCGCCTCCAGCTGCTGCATCGAGCATGGGCCGAGATTGGGCCCCCAAACCATTATAGAAACCAGTGATCACCATCCAATCCGGCATTCCATGATGTGGACATTTTCTCAACATTTCCTTGTAGCGTTCCCAAGCCTCGCAAATAGATTCTGTAGGTTGTTGCGCAAACTGAGTAAGAGCACTCCTCATAGCAGCAGTCTTTGCCATCGGATAAAACTTCACCAGAAACTTTTGCGCAAGATCTTGCCACGTAGTGATGGACCCAGCTGGTTCAGAATGTAACCAGTCTTTAGCCTTGTCCCTCAGTGAGAATGGGAAAAGCCTCAACTTGATAGCCTCATCAGTCACACCATTATACTTAAAAGTGCTGCAGATCTCGACAAAATTCCTTTTGTGCATGTTGGGGTCTTCAGTTGCCGCTCCTCCAAAAGAAACAGAATTCTGCACCATCTGAATAGTGCCCGGCTTGATTTCAAAGGTGTTAGCTTGAATAGCCGGATGAAGGATGCTTGACTGAATGTCATCAATTTTAGGCCGAGAAAAATCCATAAGAGCTGGATCAGCATGAACAATACGATCTCCCATGTTTACTGGTTCTTTCTGCTCAGTTCCTGAATCCGAATCCTCAAAATCTAACTTCTCCGGAATATCAAGAACTTCGTCTGTCTCCTCATCTGTATCTAAAGTCCTCTTGCGAGCACGAGAACGAGTTTGCATAAACGCTTGCTAAAGTACCTGAAATACAACCGGAAAATAATAAGTAACTACTACGTCCTAATCACTGAGACCTAATGACCAATGATGGTAAGTACATAAACTAAACAAATACGCCGAGTCCCCGGCAGCGGCGCCAAAAACTTGTTAGGGCGAAAACACGCGCTAATATTCACGCAAGTATACGCGTTCGCAAGTAATATAGAATATTTTCTAGTTCGTTCCCTCAGAGACTCAGACTAAATTATTGTCTAATTAAACTCACTCACCAATGTATGATTACTTCTCAATGTTAAGACACTAACACTTAAAATTATTGATTAAATATTAACTATAATTAACTACTTAATTAATCACTTAACTAACACTTCAAGTTATCAATAATAAAACACTCATGAGATCACAACTTCATTATTACTTCCTTCTATAGCCATTGTTATTACCTTTAGCATGTGACATTGATGATATTAATCGAATAACACGAAACTGATAAAAGCCAACTTTCATTGTACTAATACCATTCTACCAAGCATCCACAATTAAGATAGAAGTTGAATAGTCATCAATTATGTTGAGTTCCTATATGTCTACAGAAATTGACAACACAACGATTTAAGCAAAAGTTATTCCTTTTGATTACATAGGGCAAATAAAACTGTTAGAGTTACCCACTAATCATGCATAACGTACATGAACCTATGCTAGCATGGCAAGTTCTAAATCTCAAGATCCACCGTCGCTTCACAAGAGATTAACACCCTATCTTATATGTTCGCGACGCACATAAGACGAATACGCACAACCAATACTAGATATCATGCAATCATCACACACTAAAGTATTAAACTATTAACTAAAGAATTCCATAATAAATCCGTTGCAACCCCATGATCACGATTAGCCCATAATAGCACTTATCGTCATCATGGGTTCATATGAAATCATGATAAACAAACACAAGAAAATAATAACTAAACTAATTATATTAAAACAGAGTACGTCACAAGAGTAAATAAGTTCAAAGCAAGAAAACTAGCATCCAACGTTACAACGAAACAAGAATCACAAGAAGATATGCTTCCTCTTCGTTGCGGTGTGCTAAATCGGTCTTCTTCCTTATCTCCGTCGCTCCTTGCGTAAAAACACAATCTTCTTTTTTATCCCCCTTTGTGAAAACGTCTCAAATCTACTTATATAATAGTCCCATAAAACTCAGATTACATAGAAGTGGAAACCAAACAGAAGTAGAAGTCCTAAAATAATTTGTCTTTTTTCCCGACCCTGCGCGGCCGCTCAGCATAGCTGAGCGGGCGCTCAGCTTCCTATGCGGCCGCTCAGCAATGCTGAGCGGGCGCTCAGACCTCTACTGGAAAAAAAATGATTTTGCTCCGTTTCTTCGCCGTAATCTGCCCGTTTCTTTCCTCTCGCAATGGTGAACACATGCCAAGGCTTATTCTTGATGATTCCTCCCCCGAAATGCAACCAAAACCCTGAAATGCATAAACACTAGAAAAACGCATCAAATACACAAAATACTTGATTTCAAGACACCAATTTAAGCCATTTTAAGATGTTCTAAGTGGTATAAAATGCCACTTATCAACATCCTTCATAATGAAGCAAGCATAGTATGTACCGATCTTTGCGGATTATTAATTACCAGTTAGTAATCATATGACCAGGAACTATTTAAGTTTAGAGTTATCATCTTTTTAGGTCTCACTATTATGATCTCATCATAATCCATAAAAAGCTTTACTCTAAACTATGGTATATCTTATTTAAACACTTAAATAGATAGAGCCCGTAATAAAAACAAAACAAGTCTTTTATTAATATCAATGAAATCAAAACAGATTACATAAAGAGTTTTTCCTAAATCCTAATACCTGATTGGACTTAGGACATATTCCTTTCAATCTCCCACTTGTACTAAAGCCAATCACTCTGGTATCTAATACCCATCTCATCTTTATGATGATCAAAGTGACTTTCAAAAAGTAGCTTTGTGAGTGGGTCTGCTATGTTATTATGTGTGTCAACTCTATTTCAATACAATACAAGAAATGTTACCACGCTCCCACTAACCCTTTTGTAGACGCATGGTTCATCTACGTTTTTGATAAAATCAAACTCTTTGATTGTCTCATCAAAACGAATGTTCCATCTACGAGAAGCTTGCTTTAAACCACATATGGTTCGCAGTAGCTTACACACTAGGTTTTCATTTCCCTTGGAAAGAAAACCATCTGGCTATATGCCAGATCACATAGTCGTAGTAAGCAGCAATCGCAAGCAAAATCCGAACTGATTTTAACAGGGCTACAGGTAAAAGGCTTCATCAAAGTCAATCCATTGCCTTTGTTTGAATTCTTTTGCCACAAGCCTGGCCTTATAGGTCTCCACCTGGCCATCTGCTATAATCTATCTTTTGTATACCGTATACATAGATTCCATTCTGGATTTCATGGCACTATGCCATTTCTCTGAGTCAACACTACTCATAGCCTCATTATAGGTCACAGGGTCGTCATCATCAAATGATTGACAACTCATTGTCATTCTCAATGACAAGGCCATATTACCTCTCAGGTTGGCGAGACACTCTCCCTGACCTACGAATGGGCTGTTCCATAAAAGGTTGTTCAGTCAGAACAGGTGTTTCCACTTGATCCGTAGTAGTTTGTGCTTCTTGAACATCATCAAGTTCAATTTTGCTCCCACTGTTTCCTTCAGGGATAAACTCCTTTTCCAAGAAGGTAGCATGTCTGGAGACAAACACCCGATGATCGGTGCAAAAGTAATACCCTAAAGTCTCTTTAGGATATCCCACAAAACTACATTTTCCGGATCGATATTCCAGCTTATCTGGGTCAACTTACTTGACATAAGCTGGACATCCCCAAATCTTAACGTGTTTAAGACTCGGTTTCCTTTCTTTCCTATCTCATACGGAGTTTGAGGAACAGATTTGGAAGGCACCTTATTCAGTAAATATGTTGAGGTTTCCAATGCATAACCCCATAGGAATATTGGAAGATTTACATAGCTCATCATGGACCGAACTATGTCTAACAAAGTTCGATTTCTCCTTTCAGATACTAATCTGGAGGAGTCCACTGGGAGACTATACCATTTACTTTGAGATAATCTAGAAACACTCCATTAAAGTATTCACCACCTTGATCTGATCGAAGAGTTATAATACTATGTTTGGTTGTTTCTCCACTTCATACTTATATTCTTTGAACTTTTCAAAGGCCTCAGGCTTGTGTTTCATCAAACACATATCCGAATCCAGATCTATCATCTATGAACGTAATGAAGTATGAAAATCCACCCATGGCTTGCGTAGACATTGGTCCACATACAACTGTGTGTACCATTCCTAGCAAATCTGCAGCCCTCTCTCCATGTCCACTAAATGGAGACTGCAGTGCCACTATGAAGTGAGATTTTCATCATCCCTTTTCTTTTATTAGTTTGTTCAATCTGAAGTAAATTATGTCACATATATACAGACCATTATTTAAAGCACCACGTCCATAAAGAATATTATCTCTAAGAATAGAACATTCATTATTCTCAATAATAAATGAAAATCCAGCCAAGTCTAACATGGGAATAATATTCCTCACAATCGAGGGAACAAAATAACAATTATTTAAAATAATAGTTTTGCCCGTAGGCATATGTAAATGAAATGATTCTACATCTTCAGCAGCAACTCTTGCTCCATTTCCCATCAGTAGAATCACCTCCTCTTCCTCAAGAGTCCAACTTCTCCTTGGTCCCTGCAACAATTGCAGATATGAGAACCACAGGCGGTATCTAATACCCAAGTAGAAATTTGATTTAATGACATATTCACTTCTATCATGAGCATACCTGAATCAGAAGCGGTAGTCTCACTACCCTTCTTCTTCTTCTTCTTCAATTCTGCAAGGTAAACCTTGCAGTTCCTCTTCCAGTGCCCCACCATGTTACAGTGAAAGCAAACAATTTTGCTCTTGGGGTCTTCAGCTTTTGGTGGAATCGGCATTTTCTCACCTACTTTCTTCTTCTTGGAAGAGTTCCTCTTCCTTTTCTTAGGATTGGAACCTTCACCAATTAGAAGAACATAACTCTTCTTAGGGGGAAAATTCGATTCCGCAGTCTTCAACATGTTGTGGAGTTCAGGCAGGCTGACATCCAACTTATTCATGTGAAAGTTCACAACAAACTGCGAGAACAAACTCGGAAGCGATTGCAAGACCAAGTCTTGGCTCAGCTCCCCATCCATGGCAAAACCAAGTTGTCCAAGACGTTCAATCAAATTGATCATCTTAAGTACATGGTCATTCACAGATGATCCCTCAGACATCCTACAACCGAACAGCTCCTTCGATATCTCATATCGAGCTGTCCTCCCCGCCACATCATACAACTCTTGTAGATGTATGAGGAGAGTGTGAGCATCCATATGCTCATGTTGCTTCTGTAGCTCAATGTTCATGGAAGCTAGTATGATGCATTGAGCAACATTTGCATCATCTATCCACTTACGATACAAAATGTGTTCATCATTATGTGCATCACTAGCAGGTTCAGTAGGCTTAGGTGAGTCAATCACGTATTCCAGTTTCTCAATCCTGAGAACAATTCTCAAGTTTTGAAGCCAGTCAGCATAATTAGGACCAGTCAATTTGTGAGCATCTAGTATGCTCCTGAGTGATAGTGCAGAAGACATAATGTATATTATAAATCTGTAAATGATAAACACATAACAACACTTAGCAAATATTCGATTTCATTTCAAAACACTATATGAATCGGGTCTTTATTCATAAGTGGCTCCCACTAGTTTTCCTAATTTATTCAACCCCATACGTGAAAAATTAAGCATTCATAATGCTAGTGGGAATAGGGATCCTACATTCCATTACATGACCCCGGCTGTAGCACGAACCGCCATGTAATGTTCAATAGGCAGACAACTCTTGTCAATTACATCTCATGTTATTCCCTAATCAAACTTTAGCCTCTTGAATAATTGAGTCTCGACTGTAGCACGACAAACTCAATATTCTAAGTCAAGTCTAACCCAACATTCCGTACAGTTGAATCAGTCCCCAAAGGCCCACGGCTGTAGCATGTACCGACCTTTAGATTCTTATTCAATGTACACATCTCTATGTAATAGACAAGTATTTCTTATTTCGAAATCAAAGCCCTCGGCTGTAGCACGAACCGACAATGATTCAAAAATAAGAACTACTTTTCTATCATGTTGGAAGGCTATGACCGACACAAGCCCGTTGTGTCATTGGACAATTACTACTTGATATTATTTAATTTTAGAGGGATTATATTACGTTACAATCATAATCATATTATAAAGAGATTCTTCCTTTTAAATTAAATATTTCAAATCAATAATCAATAATCAGACGATTCCCAGATCGGGTGGAGCATTGTCAAGAGGCGTCACTTAATAACCCTTTCTTACAGATAGAAATCTGTTGTTGACAGAATCATCCTTTCTCTCATATCGAAAATTCATATTCAATTACGTGTTTCATAAACACAAGAATCTCATGATTGTATTCATAATATTATTCTTAAGGTTATGAAATAATTTCACTATACTAGGTTGTCTAACAAACACCTTATGTTCATTTTAGTTCACCTAAATCTATCATCGCATGATAAACTAAGCATATATCACATATATCAACATGAATAAACATCAAGGTAGGCATGTTAAATCATCTAGCACATTAGTCTAGGCATTATACATCTCTATGTATCACATGAAGCATTTAAAAGTAATTAAAACAGTTAAAAACAACTTTAAAATACTTCATAGAAATATAAACAGTTCAAAACTTTTATATAAACTAAAATTGATCACTCCATTAGCTCCGTCTCGGAAAAACGAATCCAACGGTATATTGCACGCCCAAAACGGAGTTACGAAACTCCCAGAAAATTAATTTTAAAATCAACAGACGGGCTGTAACGCATTACAGGAACGCGTTACAAGCCCTGTAACGCATTCCGGTGATGCGTTACAGCCTTTTAAGCCATTTAAAAGGTGTAACGCATTCCGTGAATGCGTCACAGGTGTGTAACGCATTCCCAGAATGCGTTACACCTATTTTTTTTTTTTTGCAGCAGCCGACAGCTTTTTTTTTCTCGGAAACCGCGTCTGACAGCCGTCTATCTCTGTCTTCCGTGCTTTTCCACAGGTGATACAGAACAGCAGATATATACTTTACATACATACTATCAAATTATATATATATAATTTATTTAATTACAAATTTAATTGATACAACTTCAAAAATTCATAATAAAAAATCTATACATCACAAAATTATGAAAAAAATACCCAGACGATCTACAACACTTGTAGAACCCAGATCAACATTCAAAATTATTCTGAGAAACGATTTCTCATCAGACAAAATTAATCCATAATATAACTTGTAAAAATCATAATTAATTCATACAAGCACATAAAATTCTGAAATTTTTACCACAGATCTATATGCATACAACCTATGCTCTGATACCATTGTTGGATTTTTAAACGCAGCGGGGGCATGGCAAAACACTTTTACACATATAAAATCCAAATAAAAGCATACAGATCATGAATAAAAATTCGAGGGATCGAATCTAACCTTTAAAAAATAATTCGGAGACAACGATCAGAGATCCTTAGCAGTTGCTCCTCAAGTGTGAAGCACTCCACCGGTATCCACCAAGAAAACGATGTTAAGGAGGAGGAAGGAGGTGGAGAGAATTGGGTTTTCCAAACTTTTTGGGTTTTCGGGTTCTATGTGGGTTGGAATAAAATTAGGGTCTATAATAGTGTATTTATAGGCAAAATTTTCAGCTGAAATTTTTCCATAAATATTATTATTATTATCCCATTTATTATTCTCATTAATAATTAAAACACCTTTTAATCATTAATCCTTTTTCTAAACACTTTAGAAATAATTCTCTCTCTTTATTTAATTTCCAAAAAATTAAATCCTTAATTAATAATATTAAGAACTTTTCTTAATTAATTTATAATCAATTAAATCTCATTTAATCAATTATTAAATTTGCCAAATAATTATTTATTTCACAAATAAATAATTATTAGCCATTATTAATTAATTCCTCCACCAATAAATCATTCTCTTTTTATAGTGTGACCCTATAGGTTCAATATTAAGCCGGTAGTAGAAATAAATAATAATAAAACTATTTTATCATTAATTATATAAATTCTCTAATTTATTAAATATGATTAATTAATTAATCATATTTATTCTACATCATGAGTGATGCTTCTCAACATATCGCGACTATCCGGATAATATGAATTCACTGCTTAGAATACCAAGAACCTGTCAGTGAATAGTTACCGTACAATAAACTCCTTCTACCCTACAATGTCCCGTTAAATACAAGGCATGGATCTCGTGTCAAGCCTATCTAATTCAATCACTTGCTTACCATTTACTATGCGTAGTTCTATGCAAATTAGAAACTCCTTTCTAATTTCATTCACTCTGGCCAGAGATTCCTGAACTAGCATAAGTGGATCAGCCTTAAACATTCGCTTCCTTCACTGGAAGGGGTAGATCCTTTATTGATCATACACTATCTTCGTGTACAAATTCCTATACCCAGAAGAGTCCTAATAATTGTCCCTGGAGACTAAGAACTAAACCAAAGCATAGTTCAGTGTACACAAGATGACTATGATGACCTCAAGTCTAAGGATACTTGTACAACTATCACTATGTGAACAACTGCTGACACGTGAGTGAACTCCATCAGTTGTTCAGCTGTGCGAGTCATGTTCAGTGAACTTATTCTATAATAAGCACCTACATACTAGCTATAGTGTCACCACACAAATGTCTATGAGAACAGACATCCTTCATAATGAAGCAAGCATAGTATGTACCGATCTTTGCGGATTATTAATTACCAGTTAGTAATTATATGACCAGGAACTATTTAAGTTTAGAGTTATCATCTTTTTAGGTCTCACTATTATGATCTCATCATAATCCATAAAAAGCTTTACTCTAAACTATGGTATATCTTATTTAAACACTTAAATAGATAGAGCCCGTAATAAAAATAAAACAAGTCTTTTATTAATATCAATGAAATCAAAAAAAAATACATAAAGAGTTTTTCCTAAATCCTAATACCTGACTGGACTAAGGACATATTTATTTCATAAACGACATGCAAGCCGTTTTTTTAAAAACCAAAACCATTAACCTAAGGTTATAAGCCGTAACCATCCACCATGCTCAATTAACACATAAGAACATGTTAAAACACATTATATGATCTTAACATTTCATACCCATCATGATCTAATCATAAAAATAAAATATGGAAAAAATCAGAAAAATCAGAATCAAATTCTAAAAACATTAAATCGCTGATTACAGGGTCTTAATGACGTCAAACGCCTTACAGATCAGTCGATGATAGATTAAGCTATCAGTTTTGTTTAGACACTCGATTCCATATGAAATAGCATATTCGTTTTCTAAAATCGGACATCAGACCCAGATTTCAACAAATCTGTTGCATCCGATTCAGAATCGTATCAAATACGATTCATATAATAAGAACTAACACAAAACATGTATATATCAGTGCATATACAGATTATATAATCATCATATGATTATACAACTCTCATGAATATCATATATTCAATACATATACATACATACACACACATATATAAACATAACAACATGTAAAATATACAAAATCACATACATAACAGTCATGAAATATTATATACATGTTATCCTCATAGAACCAATAAACACATAAACGAATTAAACACTTTTCGCAAGTAGCTCTGATGCCATTGAAGGGTTTCGAGCACATAAACGCAACAGAAACAGTAATTAAAAACGTGAAAAATCAGAATATTCGAAACTCATCGCAGGATTTATGCAAAAAATAGATATTTAATTCGTAGATCAGATTGTTTACCTTAAGAAGCTTTATAAATTGGTTGACTAATGGAGATCCAAAGATTGTTCAATCACCACGCATCCCGCTCTCGCGATCTACGCTCTATCGATATCCACACGAATGCTTGAACGCAAGGATTGAATGTGTACTAGCACAAACTCGTCTTCTTGCTCTCTCCATCTTCTCCCTTGGTGGCTAGGGTTCTAGTAAAAGTCTTGCATACAAAATCAGCCATACAAGAGATATTATATAGAGAGTATAATAAGAATTATAACTCTTAACTAATTAGGAGTTATTATTAATTCGAAATTCCTATTTTTATAATAATTAAGTCACACTTAATTATTTAACAAATGAATTTCATAATTAATATTAGTAAATTCGAATATCAATATTTATCTAATTAATTAAGTCATACTTAATTAATATTATAAATAATTCAAATTACTTTAATATAATTTAAATTCAATTTAAATTAAATAATCCTTCAAGCATTTTTAGTGTGTGACCATATAGATTATTATCACGTTGGTAACAAATTTTAAATATAATTTAAAATCGTAAACAATGAGCGGCATCTAGTAATACATCATTGCTACCCAAGTAATAATAATTGGATCAGTGATCAATTAAACATTTCGTGAATAATGTACAATGTAATATAATCTCTTTAACCAAATATTATAGATTAAATTAGAGGCATGTTATGTGTCATCCTCATCATAGTTTAATCCAAGTTTCCTTGATCAATGAGTAGACTATCATATCAAATCAACATTTGAGCGTGGCCACGCATTTCATAGTCTAGCTCACACAAGAGGCCAATAATATCACTCCTGAAATAGGAGGTTAAATCCCATCTAAATCATTCATATTTCTCATACGATTCATAATATACCCAATGTCCACTATTATCATTACCCGATCAAGGATAACTTTTAATAGAATCAATGTATATTAATTCTCGAATAGAAATATAATGACTTCAGTTCTAAGGACCATTACATCATTATCACCGTGAGAATTACTTATGACACAATAGACATGTAGAATCTCACATCGGATCTGTCCAGCACCATGTACATATACATATGCCTGTGTCTTTGACTTTAGTATCACTATACCTATGATCAATGAGATGTGATCATCAGTCAAAAAACACACTATTCTTAATGCATTA
The DNA here is from genome assembly GCF_009905375.1 of Apium graveolens. Classification (NCBI taxonomy): domain Eukaryota; kingdom Viridiplantae; phylum Streptophyta; class Magnoliopsida; order Apiales; family Apiaceae; genus Apium; species Apium graveolens. Next base: position 176,554,531 of record NC_133652.1, read on the forward strand.
TTATTGTCCCTTAATAATAATACTCGACTAGGACCTTTAGGAATATTGATACTATTCTCATAATCTCATTTCTAAGTCACGTACTTAGAGATAAAAAATTGCATATCATATTTCAAGTATATTTATTAATCTAACATTTATATCGCAGTAAATTAATAATTAATAAATTATAAAGGGAATAATCGATAGAACATAAACATTAATAATCCAAATGTCTTAAACTAAAACATCATAGTGTTGTCTCTAGGGCACAAATACTAACACAACTGTTATTTCCACATATCTTGGATTATCAACTTATTTGATGATTTCTCTTAAAAATATCATCATCATCTGCTTGCTGGTCATTCTTTATATCACATATTTTGAGAGCAGCTTCAAAGATCTGATCCTTCAATCCTTGAATCTTCTTTTCATCAGACAAATTATGGACTAATTCTATAACATTCTTGTTGATTCTTAAATTGTAGATCATGTAGGTTCTTCCCACTGAACATCCAATAAGAATTTTTTCTACTACTTTAGCCTCAAACTTATTAATAAATTCTCCTTGATTTTTTAGAGGTTTCCATGTTGGATTCTTTCCAAATACTATATTGATCAAAGAAGTATTCTTAGTGGAGCCTACATTGTTAATAGCCTCAGTCCAGAAGTATGCAGACATCTTTGATTCTCTAAGCATTGTTCTTTCTTCCTAATTGAGAGTTCTATTATTCTTTCCAGTTGCTCCATTCTGCAGCGATGTTCTTGATGCAGAAAACTCATGAGTTATTTCTTCACTTGTACATTATTCCTTGATAAGATTAATGATGGTTTCAATAGCTTCAATTTTTGAAAGCAAGAAAAATTTCAAAGTGTTGAAATATCATCACTGATCAGACACCAGTATTTCTTTAGAGAAATAGTCATGACATTAACTGGTCCAAATGAATAGTATTTTCCAAAAGATTACACTATCTTCCTCTTGACTAAGACCTACTGTTTCTTATCAGGTTGATAAGCACCATAGAGACCATCCTTGGGGAATTCCCATTCTGGTGTTCTTCTTACTGGGTCCTTCTTGATCAAATTGCTCAGTTTTGAAAAATTCAAGTGAGACCGCTCTTTGTGCTCTAGCCAATTTTCATACTTATTTGTCTTGATGCGCAGACAAACCATTGTTTCAACATTAGTTTAGTTGAAATCACCAACATACATATTTCTTTTTCTCTTACTAGATAAAAGGACCTTGTTGTTACTTTTGTTAATGATAACACAGGCTTTTTTTTATCAAAAATGACCTTGGAGCCTTTGTCACATAGTTGATTAACACTTAGCAAGTTGTGTTTGAGTCCCTCAACCAGTGCTACATCACCAATGATGATATTTTTAACTGAAATCAAGCCATATCCCACAGTTGTGAATACCTGACTGCTTTCTGAGGTTATCTCTAAATCATCATCTTTTGTCATGAGAGACATATCTAGAAATTCTTTGTCCAACTCTGGAATCTGGGCATTACCTCCTTCTTCATCATGGTTGATTGAATTATCTTTAAGATCTTTAAACTTTATGTTTGTTGAAGACATGCTCTGATACCAATTGTTGTTCACTAACAATCAATTTTGGTTAATTTGTAGAAAGGGAGGTTGAATGGAAATTAAAATTTTCACATTAATTCGTATTTGGAAAATAAAAAACTGAACACATATATTCAAAAATTTTAGGTGGTTCGTTTTTTGACTTGCCACCTGAGGTTTTTATTGAAGAAATAATATGTTACGATTACAAAGTAATCTCATAGTTGCAGTTTACAGTATTTCACTCAGAGGAGGATCTCTCTCTCTGGCACTCAAAATGTAAACATGTTTCTTAAGTGAAACATATTTTATCCCTTGGTTTATATACCACCAAGTTACAATGCTTGCTAGATAATAACATAACACAGTCTTCGAACTCTAACAAATTGCTTCTCCATACTTTCCCGTGAGGCTTGACAAACAGTCTTCGAACTCCAACAAAATTGCTTCTCCATACTTTCCCGTGAGGCTTGACAAACGAGGCTAGAATTTATCCTGATATATTGCTTTGAATATGCCTTCAATTCGTCATGCATGAAAATGGAATATTTCTTCTTCTTCAAAATTTAAGATCACATGCAAAGTTTGTCTTCGCTTCCATTTTCTTTATTGAGATTCCCATCAAGCCCATGTGTTTTGTCAGAATCAGGACTTGACCAATGTCAAGTCACTGTCATCAACTATGTGAGTTCCCTTAGTTATTTACAATCACTGGATTATCCGTTGATGTAGTTAGTCGTTGATGTTGTAGCTCCACTTAACAGTTGGCAGCTCAATTCACTTAATCAAAATTACATGACATCGAGTATTTATAATTAGCCATCCTATTCTAGATTATCCATTGAATCAACATGACTTCTGAATGAATAACAACATTACTATCTATTACAAGAATGTCATAGAAAATATTATAAAAACCTCATCAGTTGATGGGAAACTCCTTCAACGACAAGGCTCTTAACATATTATGACATTTGATTTGCTTATCATCAAGATTCGGGTTTGATTCTTAACATGTATGTACTTTGTATTGGAGCTAGGGTTTTTTCTCTTTTGGACGTACACTTTGTTTTAGTTTTGTTCTATATTAATACAATTGTTTGAGGTACTATTTTCTTCTCTTGTCTTTAGTATTATATGATTTATATGAATTTCCTGAATATTTTTCTTATTTTAATTCCTAACATAAGTGAGTAGTCGGAATCTAGGGTGTAAGGGAAAATCATGTTTACACCACTATAATGGCTTGATTTCATAGTATTTTGACTGGTTAAGTGATTCTAATTGAAATATTTTAATGTTTAGTTTGTGCAATTGGCCAATTTCATAAACTAATTAATGCAATAATGGTAATAGTTCGAGAGATAATGTATTGATTAGAGGCACACATACAGTTAGCCTAATGAACATGAATGTGAGAGCATCATTGGATTTCTGAGAACGCGAATACTCGAGAGAGATCAACATTTATTTTAATCGCTAAAAGTTATTATTGTGTAATCATGTTTCGAGAGTGTTAATACTTGAGAGAGATTAACAAACTCTAGTTATGTGATCACTTTAGTTGTTTTAGTTAAGGAACCAGTTTTGTGTAAGTATGATGAGCCGGATTTCCCTGAACTTTTAATTAATTGATTTTCAAAACAAAGTTATTTGTATTATTTAGTTATAGAAATTTCTCAGCAATGGTTATCACTGTAGGAATAATTTGCAATAATTAGATTAAAATTCTTAAGACTTATCTCCTTATGGATTCAACCCGTATTTGCTAGTTTCTGCTAATAACAGACACCGTGAACTTACGGTATATACAAAATAACACATATGTGCTTTGTAGAGGCGACACTCAACCCAATATCTGCAGAATTGTTGTATGAAAGACTCAGTTAATAAGAAAAGGGAGATGTGTCCTAATCAGAACGAGGCTATTGAGTGGTATGAAGAGTGCATGGTAAGGTACTCGAATGATTATATTATTAACAACGTAGAACTAAGGAGTTATTAAACGTGAATAAGGCAAGTTCTATGGTTCAGTTTAATCAAGACCTTAATAGTATTATTTTAAAGATGAAATATTGAATTTTTTATTAATAATCCTTGGGTCACCTTAATCATATTTAATATAAACATTCTCTTGATAGACCAATACTCACAATATATGTAAATACAAATAGAATTATAATATATAGAAAATATTTATTTGGATCTAAACAAAATAATTCAATGACTTGGGTGAAAATAAAAATAAAAAATAAACTAAATATAGTTAGTTATTTTAAAGACGAAATATTGAAAGTTTTCTTCGTAACAAGGCCTGATTGCCTGTATTTTTTCAATACTTAAAATTTATAATTATATTTAACGTAAAAATATTCTCATTAATAAATTAATATTCAAAATATAATTAAATAAATATAAATATAATTAAATTTGTATAATGGTCTTTGGTAAAAAAAATAATAGATATATTATTTACCCGTACCTAAAAAATTATACTATCGAACCGTCTAAAATAAAGATATAATAAAAAAATAATTAAGTATTCCAGGATAAAATAAAATCATTTACACTATTTATCATGGTTTAAATAAAATAATACTAATGATTTGAGTTTAAATAAATAATCGTTGTTCGACTTTTTGACACAGATGTTTAGAAATTTTGACCATCTAGTTAAACTTATTGTTTTTAAAATTTTATTTTTGTAAATTAAAATATTGAATTGATATTTTTATTTAGAAAAAAGATTTAAAAATGATAATTTTAAATAGGAGATCAAAGGTCTGTGCCAAAAAAGTCAAATGACAATTATTAAAATACGGAGGGAGTAATAACAAAATTGATGGGATTTAAAAATACTCCTTATATCCCTCCCAATTGTTATTGTTTTTACTCCGTCCCTCACAATTGTTATCATTTTTAAGAGAGTGTTCGACACTCATTTTAAGATAAATAGAAAATATAGTTTTATGAGTTTTGTTAAAAAATTCTTTTTCTGAATAAAAATTTAAAGATTGTATTTTTATTGAATTTTTTTTTTAAAAAAAATTAGGGTTAAGGGGCAAAAAACACCCTGTATTAAAAGGGTGAGAGCAAATAAGCCCCTCTACTTTATTTTGGTTCAAATAAACCCTCCTTATCAAAATGATGATTCAAAAACACCCCTCGTATCATATTTGATTAACCATGATTAGTATTAATATGAAATATAGTAACATATCTAGCTACTCTTCAAATTAATTATATTAGAAATTTATAAATTATTTATACTTTCTTATAACTAGTTTATACCCAAAACACATATGCTTTATTAATGTAATATATAAAATTGATATATAATTTTTTAAAATTATTTTTTAAGGAAATTGAAAAATAATATTTGTAAATCCAATTGATTATATCTATTTTATTAACACTAGCGTGTAGACCGTGCGATACACGGTTTTTAAAATTTACTTGTTTTATTTTTTAAAATTTATTTTGATAATTTTTTAATGTATATGTATATTATTACTTTACTTCTTATATTTTCCAATGTTTTTATTATTTTTGATAAATATGCATATATTAAGAAATATACGGATGCTGAATTAAATTAAATTTTTTTTCTGCGATGTATATTATATAACTATATACATCAGAATATATAATTATATTCTAGCTACGGTGGTATCATCATATTATATTTTAATGTTTAAATAGATTATTTTTCATGATTGATTAAACATATAATCATATCTATACTATATTATAATAGACGAAATATTAAAAGTTTGGTAGTCGGTCGGTCGATACTTGCTGAAATTACTTAATTATCCTTACTTAATTATTTTTTATTAAACCACTAAATACTGAAATATTATTAAAAACTAAGTTTAATAAAAAAATTATTAAAAATTTGACTGGTAGGGAGGGGCAGATCCATGATTTAAATTTCATTATATTAATATATAAACTGTTTTCATAGGTTCAGGGTTCGAATCCCGTTAACAGCGTGTTATATTTAAATTTTTATATTCTTTATTTCTAACAAATTATACAGGTTCAAGATTGGAGTCCTATGAACATATTATATATTATATTATTTATTTTTCAGTCAAGTCTCAAATTATCATAAAACATATATTATAATAACTTATTATGTTTCTCAATTTATTTTTCAACTATTGAAAATTTATTTTAATATATTAATAATTTTAATATAAAATATATTATTAAAAATTATTCGAGTATTAAAAACAATCCGTGCATCGTACGGGTATATACTAGTTATATATAGGACTGTATTAGGACATTTAACAAAATATGATATTAAGGGCTTACTTGAACTCATTATTTAATGATAAAGGGCTTACTTGATCCTTTTAAAACTATAGGGGGATTTTTGCTCCACGCACTAAAACAGAAGGGTTTTTTTGCTCCTTAACCCAAAAAATTATAAAACTAAATTTTATAATCGTCTTGAGAAACGCGTGGTCTATGACAAATAACAATGGGCTCAACCGGAGCGAGAGAGTATTAATCGGTGACAAACATAAAGGGGAAGAATGTGATAGGACCGCACTTCAATGTAATGGCTTCCATTCTCACCTTGCCAAATTACCATGATCCACTTCTGCTCATACACCACATTCAAATTACACATAGTATTATTTATCTCCTGCCTGCCTTTCTGACACCTCAATTTGCTCACGCACCCTTCCCTTTTTGTCCCTTTTCGCCACCTTTTTCATCCTCACCCACCTCCCTTTTCATTTACTAATTCTTTCTCCTCATTTTTCATCATGGTGAAAAAATTTCAGTCTTTAGCGGTTAATTCCTCTCCCCGAGGCTTAATTGCTGGAAATTACTGTCACGATGTGTTGATCAGAGACGATGTTGTCATCGCCGAGACTCTCGGTGGCGCCGCCTCTTTTATCTCCGCCGTGCTTGATGGCCTTTCTATTCCGGTTGATTATGTTTGTAAAGTGGGCCCTGATTTTCGTTATCAAGTTAATCATAAACCCTTGCTTTCTTATTCTTGTGAAACTACTGTGTTTCATGCCCATTTTTGTGATGAACCCACCCGGAATGACCGGGTTTTGAAACGGGCCGTGTCGTGTGACCCGATTTTTGCTTCCGATTTGCCTGATGTAAGGTTTGATTTTGGGATGGCTGTGGGAGTCGGGGGTGAGATTGTTCCTGAAACCCTAGAGAAAATGCTGAGTATTTGTAATGTTGTGTTTGTTGATATACAAGCTTTAATTAGGGTTTTTGATCCGGTTGATGGGACGGTGAGTTTGGTGAATTTGAATGAGACGGGCTTTTATCGGCTTTTGCCAAGAATCGGGTTTTTGAAGGCTTCGGCTGAGGAAGCTTTGTTTATGGATTTGGAGGAGGTGAGGAAGTGGTGTTGTGTTGTGGTCACCAATGGGAAAGAGGGGTGTACTGTATATTGGAAGGATGTGGAATTGAAAGTTTCGCCGTTTCCGACCGTGCAGGTTGATCCTACTGGTGCTGGGGATAGTTTTTTAGGCGGGTTAGTTGCAGGGTTGGTTCAAGGATTAGTGGTGCAGGATGCTGCATTGCTTGGGAATTTGTTTGGCTCGTTGACGGTTAGTCATATTGGGCTTCCCAAGCTGGACTTTAGGTTGTTTGAGGTAAAAATTTTGTTTATAAGAAAACTGCTTTAGCATTTTTTTTGTCTCTTTGACTGTGTTTGGTGAGTCCATGAATCTTGATTGGCAATTTTTAATTGATTTCATGATTTGAGTAAGGTGATTCATTTCTTAATTTAAGATAGGCAAGATGAATCTTCTACAACTTTGCAAGATTAATACTCTCTGCTAGATGTACAAGTATTTGAGAGTGGATATTGAAGGTTTGTTGTTTGGTTTTTCTGTCAATGAGCCTTATTGTTCAACTTCCTTTCAATATGTTCGTTTAATGGTTATTATTATGAATTTTGATATGTTTTAGGAGTTGTTTAGTGGATCACTCGTTTGAAATTGTTTACTTTTCTGTTAGGTTTGTGTACCAGTATAACTAATTGCAAGATGATATGTGTGATGCAACATCTTGGATACATTGATCAAATGCTAGTTTTCCCTTACTGTACCTAGATTACTGTAAAACTTTGTTCCAGTCCGCAAAAGTCTGATCCTCTTTAGTTTAGGGCTTCACGAAGTTAGAAAATTTTGCTATTCTGTATGCATTAGAATGCTCTTAAGTTTAAAATTGGAAGATAAACAAATGTAATGAAAGTAAACTAGTAAAGTGAGTGCATGTGATGCAACGTCTATTACGAGTACAAATGAAGTAGTTGGAGGTAAAATTATATCTACTGTCTGTTCAGAGAGGATGGAAAAGGATTACAGTGATAGAAAAACCTTTCAACTATGAATATGTGTAATATATTTTTATCCTTCTTATTTGTCTTTTTTATTTCAAATCATATTGACATATTTCTCTCATGATTAAAACTCAGGAGCGCGATTGCAAATCCTTTCCGCTTCATTTCAATTACTCTCACCTACTTCCCTTTACTTTCTTTTCATTATATCTATAGAAACTTGGGAGCAGTAGATTGGAAGTTCAAATTCTATTCATACAAAGATGTAGAAATATTTATTTATATGTATGCTTTCCTGTTATCCGCCTTTAAAGTACTCAAAAATTCAAAGCAAAACAGTGTGAAACTAATAAAGTACTCGAGAAGTTACTTTTCAATTATTTTTTCCATGCAATGCTTTTAGTAGAAGCACATTCAAGTGGAGGGAAATCTGATATATTTACAGGTCAGAAATTATAGCGATGATGTATGTCACATGTAATAGATATTTCTTAGCACCGAATAGATGAGGCTAATGGATTGCAAGTAACTTTGATTGAATTGCAAGCAGTTATGTATAGTTTCCATATTACCGCCGCCTGGTTGATAGATCAAACTTGTTACCAGCAATTTGCTGAGAGAGTGGTTTGCCACTGGTGGTAGTGGTAGGTTATGGGTCCTCCTAAGTATGTTTTGTGTGAGAATTAAATGCCTTTTGTTGGTGCCTTATAAATTCTTTTCTTATTTCAGGAAGTTAGAAGTGAGGTGCAGAGGAGGAGAACACTGTGTATGAATCGCAGCCAGAGACACGATGATGAAGATCAGTTCATGAAGCCAGTAGGTCATGAACAGTTCCTCTCATCGCTCAGAACAGTTAAGTCAATGGACACATGTCCCATTCAGGTTTCCGAAGGAGAACCCCCAAGTTCCCCGAAAGTTGATCTTGGAAACAGCCTCCACTGCACTGGCCAAAAGAATTTATTACTCAATACCATGTATAAAGAACCAATCAAGTCAGTTGAAACTAATCCTTGAAAAGCAGCCGTTACATGTTATCTAATATCCACAATAAATAGAGATGTCTCCCATTAAAATATTACTATAGGTAGAGGAGAGGTTTTAGCCAAGCCCGGCAATCACTATAGCTGGTTTTGTAACTTTAAATTATGTGTGAAGATGTACTTTCGTACTGGAGAATATCCTTGTTCCATAATGTATTAGTTTACATACTCATTTCAAATGCATAATTACATATTATTTTTTTTTTATTGTTTTTCAATAAATCTGTACACAACTTCTTCATATTATCAAAAGGGAACGTTGTTATAACAAAAAGAAAACTACATTTAACACGTGTCTGGAAAACTTTCTGCTAGATTGCAACCTGTACTCTCTGTAAAATGTATGTCAAATGAAAGTTAGATAAATAAACTCAAATAAACTAAGTTGTCAAATGAAAGATAGATAAAAAAACTCAAAAAACTAAGTTAGTGTTCCAATTAGGGTAGTAAATAAGTCGATACGCGAACATTTCGATCTTCGGTTCGAAAAAGGTTCGGCTCAAATTTGGTTCAATTTTTAAACGAATTAAACATGAACAAAATGTTAAAGTCCAGTTTGTAAATGAGCTGAATTTAAACACGATATAATTCAGTTTAAAAGTTCGCGAACAAGTTCCCTTTTGATAATATGAAGAAGTTGGGTACAGATTTATTGAAAAACAATAAAAAAATTGGAATAATATATAATTATGCATTAGAAATGAGTATGTAAACTAATACATTATGGAACAAGGAAATGTTGGAAAATGTGGGTATTGAACCCCACATTGTCAAGTCATTTTGAGTCCTTTTTGAGTGGGTGACGCTTGGAGTATGTTCTCCTCCGTGAGAGTTTTCCAAGACACTTTGAAACACTCAAAATAGTTAAGGGATGAATGAGATGTGATCATCTAAAATTGGTCCCTTGAAGGTGGAAATGTAGAAAATGTAGAAAGGAAAACTTGTATCCCACATTGAAATGGAAAATGGGTTTCCATTACTTTATATAGCACAACACTTTAGTAGTGTTTAAAAGTGTTAGTAAGGTGTTGCTCCATCTCCTACGTGCGCGCATGGGGGTGCAAATTCTGGGATTTCGAGGGGTAATCCGAGGCTTGCGAAGCCTTCGGGCTTGCCCGCGTATGCAACGTGCGGACACGAATGTAGCAGAAAATTGGCCCGAATAATCACATATTGGTTTTGCTAATTTAATTTCCATTGGGCTTGGGCTCTTAAATAAATAATCATTATTCGATATTTATTTTTATAAATACAAATATGAATAAGGTGCTTGTTATCCGGTAACGCCACCGCTACCTCGTTTTATCCTGTGAGGCTATCGACTCGCACATACGGTGAGGGGCGAAATAGATTTAAGGAGACAGTTTCAACTGGACTCGAGGATCTCTCTTCTGTTTATATCCTTTCTTTCTCTGTTTGATTTCGTATACTCACGCACACACTTGTTTCATTTATATGTATTAATCGCCGATTGTATTCACAATCTTAAAGCTATTTCCTTTTATACATCTGTGAGTGATACATCTGTATCTACTTGTTTTGTTGAATAACAGATCGATGGAGAACCAAACTGTGAACAATCCGATGAACATGATGGCTGATCCCTACGCACAGATCACTGGATCTGATGGGGTTCACTAGCAGGCGATTAACCCTAACGCACAGATCATAGGACTGCTGGGGGTCAAACACCTGTTGGACATGTGCCTTCGGGACATTTGCCTGTGGGACACACTATCATTGGGCAGTTTAGTGTTCCTCTTGGACAAATATCGGCAGGATTCACTCCTCCAATTATACATGCGGTGCCTACTAGTGTGCATACACCTGTAGTACAGACACACTTACCATCTGTCCCACATGCGATGCCTGTTGCACCTGTTATGCCAACTGTGCCTGCTGCACACGCTGAAAAACCTGAGAAGTTCAATGGAATGAACTTCAAACGTTGGCAGCAAAAGATGCACTTTTATCTGACCACGTTGCATCTGGATCGCTTCCTGAAGGAAGAGGTACCATTGCTCACTGGCGAGAGCAACACGCAGACTTTGTATGTTGTGGATGCTTGGAAGCACTCCTACTACATATGTCAGAACTATGTGCTAAATTGTTTGTCTGACTCGTTGTATAACGTGTACATCACGAAGCCAACAACTAAGGCCTTATGGGAGTCACTTGACCATAAGTATAAAACCGAGGACACTGGGGCAAAGAAGTGGATTGTTGGCCGCTTTCTTGATTACAAGATGGCAGACTCTAAGACTGTGGTCAGTCAGGTGCAGGAACTGCAGGTGGTCATTCATGACATTCATGCTGAGGGAATGGTCATAAGTGAGTCTTTCCAAGTCGCTGCTGTTATTGAAAAGCTTCCACCTGGATGGAAAGATTTCAAGAACTATCTTAAGCACAAGCGAAAGGAGATGTCTATGGAGGATCTTATTGTTAGACTTCGTATTGAAGAAGACAAAAGAGGGTCCGAGAAGAAAGTTAATGTTGCCACTGAGAAGGCAAACATGGTGGAGCATGCTCAAAGCTCCAAGCCCAAGAAGACTAGTTCTGGTAAAGGGGCAAAACTGGCACCCAAGGGAGGGATTTCGAAGTCGAAATTTCAAGGGAAGTGCTACAACTGTGATAAGGTTGGTCATAGGTCTTCTGACTACAAGAAGTCCAAGAAGCCCAACAAGAAGAAAGAAGCAAACATGGTTGATAATACCTCCAAGGAGATGGGTGATATAGACCTTTGTGCTACGGTCTCTGAAGTGAACCTGGTCGGTTCTAATCCGCGTGAATGGTGGATTGATACTGGTGAGAAGCTCTACATAGGGAATTCAACAACTTCTACCATTGAGGGTGAAGGCATGGTGATCCTGAAGATGACCTCTGGGAAGAATCTGACTTTGAAGAATGTACTTTATATGCCTGATATTCGCAAGAACCTTGTGTCTGGTCCTCTGTTGAACAAGCATGGCCTTCGAGTTGTAATAGAGTCAGATAAAGTTATTTTGTCTAAGAGTGGTATGTTTGTAGGCAAGGGTTATGTAACCAATGGGCTTTTTAAGCTCAATATGATGTCCGTTAAAGACGATAATGAAATGAAGAATTCTTTTGCTTACTTGCTTGAGTCTCCTAATTTATGGCATGCTAGATTAGGACATGTAAATTATGACACTTTACGAAGTTTAAGTGCAAAACAATACATACCAAAACTCACTATTGATTCAAAACCTAAGTGTGAGACTTGTGTTGAGGCAAAATTAACAAGATCATCATTTAAACGTGTGGAAAGGAACACCAAAGTGCTAGACCTAATACATAGCAATATATGTGATTTAAAATTCGCTCCAACAAGAGGAGGAAACAAGTATTTTATTACATTCATTGATGATTGTATAAAATACTGCTATGTATATTTGTTAAAAAGCAAAGACGAAGCTATAGATAAATTTAAAATCTATAAAGAAGAAGTTGAGACACAACAAACTGAGAAAATCAAAATGATATGAAGTGATCATGGAGGTGAATATGTTGAACCGTTTGGGGAATTCTATTCACAACATGGTATAATCCATGAGGTCACTGCACCATACTCCCCTCAGTCAAATGGTGTGGCTGAGAGGAAGAATCACACTCTGAAAGAGATGATGAATGCGATGTTGTTAAGCTATGGGCTTCCACAATCGATGTGGGGAGAAGCCATCTTAAGCGCAAATAATATTTTAAATATTACGATGCGCAAGAATAAGGATGTAAGTCCTTATGAAATGTGGAAGAAAAAGAAACCAAGTTACCAACACCTGAAAGTGTGGGGGTGCCTTGCAAAGGTACTGATCCCTACACCAAAGAAGGTGAAGATAGGTCCTAAGACTGTGGATTATATCTTCATCGGATATTCTCCACACAGTACTGCATATCGGTTTCTTGTTCATTAATCGAAGATTCGTGATATTCAAAAGAATACCATTATGGAATCAAGAAACGCCTCATTCTTTGAGACGATGTTTCCCTGTAATCCAGGAAACCAACAACCTACGACATCTAAACGATCTCATGAGTTTGTAGATGATGATAATGAGAGTGACGAAAGTGAAGACAAAAATGTGGGGGTAGTGAGAAGGAGCAAAAGACAACAAACAGAGAAATCCTATGGGTGTGATTTTATGACCTATTTGCTCGAAGAAGGTGACCCAAAAACCTATAAGGAGGAGGTTACCTCAACTGATGGGCCTATGTGGAAAGAGGCCATCAAGAATGAAGTTGATTCAATTATGCAGAATCATACTTGGGAATTAGTGGACTTTCCAACTGGTTGCAAACCATTAGGTAGCAAGTGGGTTTTCAAGAGCAAGTTAAAAATGATGGCACTATTGATAAGTATAAGGCCAGACTTGTAATTAAAGGATACAAGCAACAAAATGGCCTTGATTACTTTGATACATATTCTCTTGTAACGAGAATAATGTCCATAAGGATGATGTTTGCTATTGCTGCAATGTGTAATCTAACTATACATCAAATGGATGTGAAAACAGCTTTCCTAAATGGAGATATAGATGGGGAAATCTATATGGAACAACCTGAAGGGTTTGTTGTCCCAGGACAAGAAAGGAAAGTTTGTAGATTGGTGAAATCATTGTATGGTTTGAAGCAAGCGCCTATGAAATGGCATGAAAAATTTGATGAGGTCGTGCTATCCAATGGCTTCAAAATCAATGAATGTGATAAATGTGCCTATTACAAGGATAACGAGAACAGCTATGTCAAGGAGAAAGACAATGGCTATGTCATGATGACAGTATATGTAGATGATCTACTTATTGCCGGAAGCAATGATAAAGTGATCAAATCTACAAAGGACATGTTAAAATCAAGATTCGACATGAAAGACATGGGACCAACAAATGTAATTCTGGGAATTTAAATTTCTAGAACATCAGAGGGTCTCGTATTAAGTCAACCACATTATGTTGACAAGATCCTTGAGAAGTTTCTTAGGGATGACTTTGAGAAAACTAGGACACCTGTGGATATGACTTTGCACCTATCCAAGAACAAAGGTGTAGCTGTTTCCCAATTGGAATACTCGAGGATAATTGGTAGTTTGATGTACCTCATGAGCTGTACGAGACCAGACATTGCATACTCAATTAGAAAGATGAGTAGGTTTACGAGTAATCCGGGAGCTGATCACTGGAAAGCGATCATAAGGGTAATAAGGTACTTGAGGGGAACTCGAGACTATGGACTGCACTATGGCAGATACCCAGCAGTATTAGAAGGATATACTGACATAAATTGGATATCTAGAAAGAAAGCACTTAAGTCTATGAGTGGCTATGTGTTTAAATTAGATGGAGCGACAATATCATGGAAATCCTCAAAACAAACAGTGATAACTCAATCCACAATGGAAGCTGAGTTTGTGGCACTAGATAAATGCGCCGAAGAGGCTGAATATCTACGTCAGTTTCTGGAGAATATTCCAAGATGGCCAAAGCCTGTAACTGCAATAGGGATTCACTGTGATAGTCAATCCGCTATTGGCAGAGCACAGAGCACGATGTATAATGGAAAGTCTCGTCATATACGACGTCGACACAGTTCCATTAAATAATTGATCTCAACCGGAATTATCACTATTGCCTATATACCGTCAAAAGATAATATCGCGGATCCACTAACCAAAGGGTTATCAAGAGAAGTGGTTGAGAAATCATCGAGAGGGATAGGCCTTAAGCCTATTTCTAAATGGCATCATGGTGGACTCCCAACCATTGCTGACTGGAGATCCTAAGAACTTGGTTCAATGGGACAACTAAATCATGATGACCAAATCACTATGGGGGTAACCCCTGGCCTGTTCCTATGATGAGGAAACAGTGAGACCTGTAAGGTACGAGGTTAAGGTTTGAGCTTTTAATGATCTTTGATGAATACATGGAGTTCAGGAGTGAACGAATGGAATTCAGTTGAGTAAACGCGGGATACTCTATAAGATAAAGATCACCTATGTGGGAGAGAAGTGGGGCTGCTTCAAAGGAGAATTGCAAGACACAATTCTTTAAAAACTCCTACAGAACCAGGACGATGTTCCATGGCCAAAATGGACATACTCATGAGAGCTGAACTAGTCATAAACGATATAGTGATAAGTATATCATTGTTTACATAAATGGTCGAACATTTCAAGGACAAGCACGTCTACTGTCTACCAGTAAAGTCGGTATGCCTATTCGAGCGAAGGTTCAAGGAGCATTCTCTACCTATTGTATGCTATATCTGATCGAAGAAACTATCACCAAGTCAAACTCCGTGCCTATCTGGGGTGTGCTACTGAAATATCAATCTCATCCATGTGGGGGATTATTGGAAAATGTGGGTATTGAGCCCCACATTGTCAAGTCATTTTGAGCCGTTCTTGAGTGGACGCTTGGAGTATGTTCTCCTCCGTGAGAGCTTTCCGAGGCACTTTGAAACACTCAAAATGATTAAGGGATGAATGAGATGTGATCATCTAAAGTTGGTCCCTTGAAGGTGGAAATTTAGAAAGGAAAACTTGTATCCCACATTGAAATGGAAAAGGGGTTTCCATTACTTTATATACCACAACACTTTAGTAATGTTTAAAAGTGTTGGTAAGGTGTTGCTCCATCTCCTACGTGTGCGCGCAGGGGGGTGCAAATTGTGGGATTTTGAGGGGTAATCCGAGGCTTGCAAAGCCATCGGGCTTGCCCGCGTGTGCGACGTACGAACACGAATGTAGCAGAAAATTGGCCTGAATAATCACAGACTAGTTTTGCTAATTTAATTTCCACTGGGATTGGGCTCTTAAATAAATAATCATTATTCGGTATTTATTTTTATAAATAAAAATATGAATTGATTTGACAGTTATAATTCGATTCAATTACGAATAATAATTGACTCTCGAATTATATTTAATTAATGCGTTAATTAAATAAGAGAAGTAGTGCACACGTTTCTCTAAGCCTATACATTTTTGCTATAGGGTTTAGGGTTAACTCACTCAACATATACAGCCGTCCTCCTAAACACAAACCCTACCTCTCTCTCTCTCTCTCTCGGTCGGTGATAGTTTCGTGCCCGTTCAAGCTCGCTGAAGGTGCTCGTTATCCGGTAATGCCACCGCTACCTCGATTTATCCTGGGAGGCTATCGACTTGCACATACGGTGAGGGACGAAATAGCTTTAAGGAGACAGTTTCAACTGGACTCGAGGATCTCTCTTCTGTTTATATTCTTTCTTTCTCTGTTTGATTTCGTTTACTCATGCACACACTTGTTTGATTTATATGTATTAATCACATATTTTATTCACAGGAAATTCTCCAGTACGAAAGTACATCTTCACACATAATTTAAAGTTACAAAACAAGCTATAATTATTGTCGGGCTTGGCTAAAACCTCTCCTCTACCTATAGTAATATTTTAATGGGAGACAACTCTATTTATTATGGATATTAGATAACATGTAACGACTGCTTTTCAAGGATTAGTGTCAACTGACTTGATTGGTTCTTTATACATAGTATTGAGCAACATATTCGCGAACAAGTTCGTTAATATAATTCGTGAACAAATTCGTGAGTATTATGCGTAAACACATTCGTTGATATAGCTCGTGAATAAGTATTAACTAGCATAATAACATGTGCGAGGCACATGCTATTTATCGTAATGTTTCGTAATACAGAGGGTATGATTTTTGCATTTCAGTTTGCGTGGGTTTTATTAGAAAATAAAATGTAATGTCTTTCATTATAATTTGAAGTGTACGAAAAATGTCACTCAGCTTATGCTCAATGATTGTTTAGACCGTTGAGTGAAGAAATATTGTACAGTGTTTATAGTTTTTTCTTTTCAAGTTTCGATGATTCTGGTCACGATAGATATTTTGGGTACATACGATCTTTGAGTGAAAGATGTGTCGATACTAAATGTAATTTGTGTAGGTCTGTTATGTATGGGAATAAGGTAATTGAAACTTGTTGTAACTGAAATTGATAATATCTTCGTCCAATTTCATTAATCTCGTAGTAAAGTGTCGGTACAAGGTTGTTATATTCATGGCAACAACATTTAAATTACAATATATGTATGTCAAATGAGATATATATATATATATATTTTAGAATATGTTGTAGTGTTGGCCTTATTGATATATGTCAAACATAGATTATTTTTTAGTATATAGATAAAAATACCGTTATTTTAATCATTGTCAGACTTTTATTTGTGAATAATTTTAACCTTTTTCCATATTCTAATTCAATAATAATATTTATTTATTTTTTAATTTCGAGCTTTTTATCTGATCTGATAGGTTAGAGACTACATCGAAATCAACTCTACTGGATTAATAGCTTCTGTCGGCAAGCACACATCTTGGAAGTTTGGATGATCAACATATTTTGTGACGACTCAAGTCAAATTTCATATATGTCAATTCCATATAATAACCCATCTTTGTCAAAGTTAGTAAATTTGATACATATTAACTATTGAATTGATCTTATAAAAAATATCAAACACATTTAATTTATTGATATAAAATATTTCGTCTTATTGATCAGATGTCTCCGTCAAACTCATAATTCAAATGGACTAAACTTACATAGTGAATCGATTCACATAGTCAAATGATGAATGGTTTTAAAAAAAGGCCAAATTCCGAATTCAAATAAAGCTGAAGAATTTCAAGTTTTTTTAAAAAGCCAATTTAGGTCAAATTATGCTTTCAATATCAAATGTATAACACCGACTCCTTATATGCGTTTTTATTTTCAATATATTTTAAAAAATATAGAGATTTATTGATTTTAATTTATATAAAAAGGGTTTAAATTGTATTTTTAAACATTGAAATCATTAATAAATAAGGTAATGATTTGTTAATTTATTACGTTTGAACTTATATTTAAATTCAGTTTATTAAAATTAAGTCCACAAATAATCCAGTATTTATGTTTAAAGTTAAATAAAATGTCTAAGGATTAAATGACACTTACATATTATATATATGGTAAAAAACACAAGTAATAATTTGGTATAGTGATTTAAAGATATATTGGTCGAGCATACTTAGGTTCGATTCCCATAGCCATGTTGGGCTATTATATATATAGAAGATATTACAAGTTATATATTCTCCCAAACATGTTATAAACACCCGATACAATATTTACCGAATTATTCTATATATTTTTATCAATAAATAAATTTACTAATCTATTTAATCCATTTACTATTTTTTGTTATGTTGATACATTTATTATATTTATAGGATTTAATATGCAATACATACTAGATGGTATATATATAACTATTTAATTTAAATTATGTTCATATATTTAACTAGAGGGTGTATCATTATTTAAATAAAAATAACATAGTTTTATCAAAATCAGAATGCTAAACACTTAAATTTATTTTTTGAATTATAAGATTTTTATAAATTTATTTATTTACTTCGAAAATATAAGTGAATCTTATGCAAAAATTTGGGAATTGTTAGAACGAGTTCATCAACTGAGTTGTTTGTCATGACCAACATTCATGAGTTGTTCATTGAACCATAATTCGTGGGTTGTTCGTGAACATATTCACGAATAACTTTCTTCTTAATGAGTCGATATACAAACAAATATTTTGACTCGATAAAAATTTGAGCTCGAGTATATTTTTAACGATGCTAAACATGAATACTAAAGAGTTCCATTTACAATCCTAATTCCAATTAAAGATTAAACAGTTTACGGGGAGGTAAAACTAAACTATGAAAATTATAAGAAAATGTAAAGCATAATGGAACGTAATATGTAACCGAGGAATTATAACTCAACATGAAATGGAAACAAATAAATAATATTAAATGTGAAGCACATGAACCCTGGAGGTGAAGACTGGATAAATACAAAGAATTAAAACATTAATATGTTCAAAACTTCATGAATAATAAAATGTTAAAGAAGTTCTAGTGACAATGAAATCTATTGGTTTAAAGTACTAAATGTCAAGGGTTTTAGTGACTGAAAAAATGAATGACCAACTGCCTGTATCAGTTGAGAATTATAGAGAGGATTAAGAAAATCCAATCCAGTGCTAGTCATTATGAACCAGACCAGTGCACTAAGCGTCGACACATCAGAAAAGGGTTTTCTTATTTATTCAAAAGAAATTAGGCTGATACAACTTAAAGTGGATCAAAGAGTAGAAGAAATTAAGTTGTATTGAGAAGATTAGAAAAATATTTCTAAGTCCTGTACTTTCCCCTATGGGCGCCAATGGTGAAATTTCTAAGGCAAGAAGTATTTTTCCCATCTAGGTGCCACTGAAAAAGGTTCTAAGGCAATAGGGAATTATTTCCCCTCCAGGCTCCATTGGAGAAAAGTTTAAGGCAATAATTGTTTCTCTTCTAGGCGCCACTGGATAAGAAAATATTCTAAGGTAACAGCCTTCACCCTAGGAGCCAGTGTAGTAATTTCTCTAAGGCAAGTAACACACTCTAGGCGCCAGTGAAATTCTCAGTGCTCACTCTAGGCGCCATAAGACACTTGGTAATTTATTTGATTTGTGAAGTAATTCAAATGTACTAGGATGAGAATTAGCCACATGTACAAATAAATTGAAGTCTACACTCAAAAGAAGTAGAATGAAATTTAATTCATTCAGTTATCTTCCTCAGCAACCAACTGTATTTTACAAAGCTCCATTGAAGGCCAAATTTATTAAGCTTGTAAATACACCGTTATGCTATTAAATTTATTGTAGCTAATCATTTGATTGATTAGAGTGTAGCAACCTCAAGGTCTATATTAATAAAATAATATATTCCTTGAATTGTTTTGTGTCTATTTTGATTACATTTAACAAAAAACTTGAAACGAATCAAAAAAAATTGTAGGTATCGTATTCAATCCCGCCCCCTTCTACAATACTTTGGGACTAACAATTGGTATCAGATTTTGTTGATTGAGATACAAATCAAAATTCGGAGAAAGAAACCAAATCAAACAAGTTCTTGAAATTTTTTCTTGAAATGTTTTAATTTTCAAAAATTCTTAATATTGAAATTTTTGAATCTTAAATAATTTTATTCCGCCAAGATGATGAGCAACCAAAGAATTGGAAGTATCAAAGTTCCCCCATTTGATCTAGAAAATTACAACATTTGGAAGAAAAAGATGATGATGTTCATTGAAGTTTCGAATCCATTATATATTGGGATATTACTGAATGGTCCTTATGTTTCGATGGAAGTGGTTGTTGAATCGAGTACCACTACTGGTGTAATGATTACTTCTACATCCAATCCCAGGGATCCGTCCAAATATATGGAGACCGACAAGGAGCTGATAAATCTGGACTCAAGCTTCCAACTCATAATAGTGGAATCGACTGATAAAGATATGAGTCATCAACTCTTAGGAGGTAATAGTGCAAAGGAAATATGGGAAACTGTTGAGCTTTTAATGGAAGGTATTGATGAAGTCAACAGAATGGATATCCTGATGGCTCAGTATGAAGCGTTTAAACTACAACCCAGATAAACGCTATCTTCTCTCTTTGAAAGATATGGAAGACTGTTGAGCGAATTGAAATTACAAGGGAAAGTTTATCAGATATGTGAGTCTACAAGGAAGTTCATGCTGACTCTTCCAGTTCACTTAGAACATAAGAACACATCCATCACAGAAAGGTTTGATTTCATCACTATGCCCCTGGATGTGACTTATGGAAAATTAGGAACCCATGAATTGGAACAAGAGCAGAGAGCTATAATCTATGACCCTGGTTCTGTTGATAGCAAGAGTACGACACTTGAAAAAACCACTACACTTGTTGCTTGTGAACCTGAAACTTTGTAAGCTAAGGTTGCACTCTCCTCGATAATCAAGGAAATTGATGTAGCTAAAATTGCTTAAGGTGAGCCGGAAGATGAAAGTAAGTTCTATACTCAGGAGTAACTTGAAGAGTTGGAAGATAAATTAATGGCTTACATGGATTCAAAATTGAGTCATTTTAGATTTAGAAGAAAGCCCAACTACAAGTCAAGGGGTTCATCTGGCAGATTTCAGAAAGGAAGCTACTCTTCAGGGTCAAGCTCCAGAGGAGGATACAAGTCAAGTTGGGTAGACAAAAGCAAAATAAGATATTACAACTGTAATGAATTAGGGCACTTTGAATCTGAATCCAGAAAGCCCAATGCAGTAAATGGAAAGGATTTATATGAAAAGAAAGGAACCTACGAAGATCTGAAGAGACAAAATGAGAAGCTGAAATAAAACCTGAATGAATATACAGTTAAGGAGAAGGGAAGGGCATACATTGCTGAAGGAAAAAGCTGTGATGATGTTAAGTGGCATTTATATCCACTTAGAATTCTCTATAAAGGCTTGAATTGATGTTTTATACTCAAGTTATTTGTATTTTTGATGTGTTTTATAGTGTTTTTGCATTTTAGGCGTATAACAAGAATCAAGGTAATTTATCATTATTTTGGTGCTAAATTGTTGCTAGGAGTATGTCTAGGAAGATTGCTCAAGGATCGCCAACTCAAACCAACAAGAAAAACAGAACTTAGGATCTTCTCCAGAAGGTCAGCGCGCCCGCGCTGTAGTAGTGCGCGACCGCGCCATGGATGCAGATTGTCAGCGCGCCCGTGATGTTGAAGCGCGCGGCCGCGCCAGTTCGGGATGACAGAATTCTGTTTCTACTTGGATTCTGAGAGTTTGAAGCCCTGGTTGATTCTACAACATATATAATAAAAACTTAAGATCGTTTTTCATAACAAGACGTTCCAGAGCTTAAGGAGAAGGCGTAAGAAGACCGTATAGCATAATTCAATGAAGGCGAAGAAACCCTAATTTATTCTTGTGATTTTTTGTTCTAAGTTGTGATATTTGATGCTAGTTTTCTTATTTGTGAACCTATACTTTTGTTACGTACTTGGTTTATTATTTATTCAGTATAAAGACTACGTTTATTATACCATGCTTTCATCAGAACCCACGTTGATGATAAGTCTGATATGGGCTAATCGTTATCGTGTGGTTCTAACGGATTTACTTATAGATTTCTTTAGTTAATTTTTTTCGATACCTTAGTGTGTGGTGATTGTATGATATCCTAGTATTGGTTGTGCTTATTCATCTTATGAGCGTCGTGAACTTATAATATAGCGTGTTAATCTCTAATGAAGCGAAAGTGAATTTAGGGGTTTATAACTTGCCATGCTAGCATAGGTTTATGTTGTTATGCATGATTCATAGGTAATTATAACAATCTTACTTGCCCTATATAATCATGATAGATAACTTGCGCATTAAACAGTTATATTGTCAAATTCTATAAACATATAGGGTCTCAATTTAATTGGTGTCTATTCAACTTCTATCTCTTTTGTGGATGTCTGGTAGTAGGGTATTCGTGCAACGAAAGTTGGGGTTTACTAGTTTCGTGTTATCTGATTAGTGTCATCACCATTGCATGCTAAGTAAAGAACAAAGAGGCTATTGAATGAAGTAGTAATGAAGTTAGAATCCCATGTTTGTGTCATATAGTAAAAAAAATCCTTTTTAATCTCTTAGTTAATGTTCTTTAGTATAATCTCTTAGTTAATCGTAGTTATAAACAACCTCAATTCGTGATTCGTCTTAGCATTGAATAATAACCATATCACTGTTGCATAAGTGCATTAATTAAAATTAACCTAAACCAATCTCTATGGGAATGAACTAGAAATAATTCTATATTACTTGCGATCACGTATACTTGCGTGAGTATTAGCGCGTGTTTTCGCCCAAACAAGTTTTTGGCGCTGCTGCCGGGGGCTCGTGGTTATTTATAGTTTATGTGTTTGTCATCAGTGTTCGTTAAAGTTCAGTGACTTGGATATTGTTACTTACCTATTTCATTGTCCTGTTTCAGGTAATCTAGCGAGCGTGTATGCATACGCGTTCTCGGACTCGTAAGAGAACACTAGATAAAGCTGAGGAAGAAGTTGTAGTAGCTTAGGAAGTTTTTGACGAAGTTCTTGTAGAGGAGAAAGTTGAAGAAGAAATCTTAGTTGAGAAAGAAGAAGAAGCTCTTGTTTCAATGGGTGAACCAGCAGCGAATCCAAAGGCTTTTATGGACTATTCTCAACCAAAGTTCGATGATATTCAGTCTAGCATTTTTAGACCAGCCATCGCGGCTAACAGTTTTAAAATCAAGGCTAACACGATTCAGATGATATAGAATTCAGTTCAGTTTGGGGGTTCTCCTATAGAAGATCCCAACATGCATATCAGAGATTTCAACGAGATCTGCATCACCTTCAAGTTCAATGGAGTTTCCGAAGATGCTATTAAGCTAAGGCTTTTCCCATTTTCTCTGAGGGATAAGGCTAAGAGCTGGTTACATTCTCTACTACCAGGCTCTATCACCAAATGGGAAGAACTCGCTCAGAAGTTCTTTACTAAGTTCTTTCCTATGGCGAAGATAGCTGTAATCAGAAATGCTCTTACTCAGTTTGCGCAGCAGTCTGGAGAGTCTTTGTGTGAGGCTTGAGAGCGGTATAAGGAGATGCTTAGAAAGTATCCTCACCATGGGATGCCTGACTGGATTATCATTAACTGCTTCTATAATGGTTTGGGTGCTACTTCTAGACCCATGCTTGATACAACATCAGGAGGAGCCTTGTGGGCTAAAAGCTACGATGAAGCTTACAAATTGATTGAACTGATGGCTGCTAATGAATACGAGAATCCTTATCAGAGACTACCTTAGGGCAAGATAGAAGGAATTCTGGAGGTGGATGCAGCTACTGCTATAGCTGCTCAGCTTAAGGCTTTGACGATGAAGGTGGATTCTTTAGCTAATTATGGAGTTAATCAGATGACTAGTGTCTGTGAGCTTTGCTGGTGCACATGAGATGGAGCAGTGTGCTATTTCTAGTGAATCAGATCAATTCGTGAGCAACTTTCAGAGGTCACAACAGCCTATTCCAGCTCCCTATTGTGACGACCTCAACCTCAGAGTCAGGAGTTGACGTCATCAACCACAATAATAACAGTCATAATATAATCTACTTCATTGTTACAACATAAACACGAACCCTTTACCAAGACCTTTTCCAGGTTTACGTATGATTTAGGTTAAGATCATTATAGAACCAACTTATCCAACAATCCTGACACGACTAAGTTCATACAGCAACTCAACAGTCCATCTTGGGTTAAATACAACCACCTCAGAGGAGCTTGGAACGGAAGGAACTGGTACCCTGCCCTGACTACGACGGAAGAGTTTGCTAGACATCTGCAATACATATATATAAAACATTCTGCAATGGTGAGCAATCAATTGCTCAGCAGTACCACTATATGAATAACAAGTAAAATGATCTAAAATAAACAGTTATAGGAACATAATTCATAACTCGCTACAAAAATAAGTAAAATATGTATAAACTGGATATTAACAACTAGCATGCTCTGTAAAACAATAACATCAGTTGTGTACTGTGTATAAATACCAGAGTCCAATTTTAGCATGCTATTTTCATTTCCAAATCCACTGTACAAAATACTTGTTCTGTTACGGGAACCACAAAACCAAATCAGATACGTAGTGGATATGTAAAGACTGCTGATCAAGCTACCAACACCAGACGGCTCTAACTGCCATCCCATACACCTGTTCTGGAACTCAAAGACTAGCTAGGTTTCTGACCTGCTGGACTAATCGGTTATGTAATGCGCGGAACCGAGTTAGCCTCTTCTGCCACCTCAATATACCTACTCTGGCCCCTATGTATCCCATATCTGATTGTTTTATCCAGTTTTCAAAACACTTGTACCTATCTCATTTCAAAACCATTCATTTTAACAGCACACACTAAACTAGTCACAAATCATTTTCATTTGAGATAGGTACCTTTCGAAGTTACTTTTCCCCAAAAGAGGTTTAAAATAGTGATTTATAGCTACAGGGGATACGTAACTTAAAACATTTCTGTTCCTTTACGAAATTAAAATAGTCTATTCACACGTATTGAACCATAAAAGAATTGTCAAGGGTACTTGCCCTTGCAGAGCTTTACAACTATCTATGATTGACCTTGAACCGATTTGGACACTCGGCTTTATCGTCTTACTATTTGACTATCCTGGATCTGACCTTGACACTCAGGCCCTTCGATTGGAACCTTGCGGAGCTTGTCGATTGATTGCTAGGTTATCTTTAGTCCAATGCCAACTCTCGGGCTTTTCGACTAGAACCTACAGAGTCAAAATACCCTAATTTAGACATTCGATTATGCTTGACATATCCTCACTAACAAAACTACCCATTCGATATCAAATCCCGAATCGTAATTATATATATTATAATAACACATGCAACAATTAGGGTTCATGTTCTCGAAAATCGGTTCGGTGTTCGTTTTCAAAAAATACGTATACTCGTCATTTTACGAAATTAGGGATATTGGTTTTGGCAAAATATTTCACAACATACAATCAAGTTTTGTATATATATATTTATATATTCACTCGACGTCCCGATATTTACCGAATACCCTCCCGTATTTCCCTATTTTGATTTCCCGGAAATCGGGCAGCACTTCTTTTATTTATCGGACTATCCAGTCGAACCAATTCGACGTCAAATCAACAACAACAACCAATCAATCACAGTCCAACCAATCACGCAATCCAAATTTCACAAATTCCCAACCGCCAATTTAAACCAACTAATTATTATTATTATTATTATTATTCGTATTTTATATTTTTAACTCGTAGGACTCAGAAATATTCATCATAGTCCACCGTCAGCTCACCGATGTTCATCGCTGACGACGGCGAAATCTGTCGGTGCCCGAATAATTCAGGTGTCCAGACTGATTCCACCAATTATTCATTAATTTTCCGTATGGAAATTATTTTTATTTTATAAAAATCACTCAAATAATTTCCTGCAAGAAAAAAAAATTTAATTAATTAAAGTAATAAACAGAACTTTCATCAAGATACACACGTCTAAACAGGCGCCAACAACCAAAAACGAACACAGAGCCGGAAAACATAACGGATTCGAAGAAACTCAGGCGGCACAGGGTTGTATAAAGTAACTGCACACTCACAGAAGCATATATTTATGTATATATACATACATAAACAAACATGAATCAATCAAGGCTGTTACCGAACAACAGATCGGAAAGAAACAAACACAGGCGGTGGCGACTACCAAGCAACGGTGGTAGAAACCACCAGAAACAGCGAGAGGTAGACATGAGAGGGGGGAGAAGATAGAGACGAAATAGATATAGCGAGAGAGAAGAGAACCAGGTCGTGAAGGAGGAGAAAGGCGAGAGAGATTGATAGCCAAGAGAGAGTAGCCGAGAAAAGAGAGACACATAGCTGTGTTTCTATATTTTTTTTATCCAATAAGCAGTTGACACGTTTTCGGTAAGACTGGAAAACTCGACACGTATGCAAAACTATTGACACGTATTAATAAAATGCACTACAACCCTCTTTCTATTTCGCAATTTATCGAGCCAAGCCGCACATAAAATAAATTCAGAAAATTATCAAAATAGTCTTAAAAATTTCTAAAAATCCCGATGTTAATAAAATAAAATTTCCATCATTTTTAAAGCATTTTTGAAATGCAACCCATCCCCGCATTTGACAATTAAACGAATCCACGCGCGGGTGAGAATAATCCCAAAAATGTTCATAATAATTTTAAAATTCTCAAAATATTATAAACTTCATATAATATTAGTTTTTATGATTTTTGAAAAATTCTGGAATTAAATACGGATTTTACAATTAAATGCAATCATAAAATCATTTAAAGATAAATAATTATTAAAATATTAATTTCTCAATTTTTATAAAATCCCAAAAATAATTACTGAAATTATAAACCATTAAAATAATTTTAGAGGCAATCCAAATATTCATGAAAATAAATCTGCCATAAAACCACTTTTAAAAGTAACAACGAGACAACACAACTCAATAAACAATTATACAAACAATCCTCGAACATCAACGATCACACATAATTAAGAACAAATAATATCCAACTGACAAAACCCATACACATAGTTTATTTATTTAATTATTCAATAATCACACATTTAAATAATAAAAATATACAAGTCGTTATATTCTTTCTCGTTAAAAAGATTTTGTCCTCAGAATCTGATCAAACTAAACAAGTGAGGATATTTGTCAAGTATATTTGACTCTAACTCCCAAGTAGACTATTCTACTCGATGATTTATTCAAAATATACTTACTATAGATATAAACTCATTCCTGAGGCCCCGTTTTTTATCTAGGTTCTAGATTGGTTCATACACCCTGTCTTGATTCAAATCGAGGATATATTCCTTTAGCATAAAGAAATAAAACATACTATGAGCATGCTGCAGCTATGGCCACAACACTAACTCATAGATGACTTTACCCACTTTTCTTAGTATCTTAAACAGTCCAATATCTCTAGGACCCAACTGTCCTTTTGTTCAACCCTAATCAATCCTTTTTAAGGTAACGCCTTTAACAATACCATCGTTCCTATTTCTATCCTTCATATCCTTCCGATACGAATCCACGTTCTTTCTCTGCCTATTCTGAGCTGCTTCAACTATTTTCCAAACCAACACCATTGCGGCCTTGGTGTGTTGAATTAACTTAGAACTTGACAACTTCCTTTATGCCACTTTATCTCATTAAAGTGGGGACCCACACTTATGCCCATACAAGGCTTCGTAGGATGGCAATCCTATATTAGCATGATAACCATTATTACAAAACTCCATCAATGACAAAGGATCATCCTAGTTTTCCCTTAAAATTTAAAGCACATACTCTCAACATATCTTATATTGTCTGAATCGTCTTCTCACTTTGACCCTTCGTCTAAGGATGATAGGCGGTACTCATTTTCAACTTAGTTTCCAAACATTCGAACACCTCTTACTCATTTTCATCCGTTAAGGCCGGAAAGTAATCTCGTATATTCACTTCTTATCACCTTTAGGTATTTAAACTTCAACTTCCACTCTTTTCAATTCTTCTATTAACTCCTCAATGGTCTTAATTACATTCAATCCTTTCTTTCTACATCAGGAATCTGTTACTACACCGGCTTTGCTTAAACAGTCATTAATAGAATAATCAAAATCAATTGTTAATCTCAGCCAAAATTTATACTTGGAAACTTAACGTATAGTTGCTTCCCTTCTAATCTTCGTAGGGGAAATCCTTGGGCATTTTATACAGACTTTCTTAATTTTTGATTAGCTAAGTATGTTATCTATAAATACAATTTATTTGTCCAAGCACTCCTTATATACCATGTTCATTTAATCCTCAGAAATGAATGGTACACTTGTTAATCCAAATAATATCACCAGAACTTGTGATGCTCCTAACTTGTTCTAACCGCAGTCTTTGATATGTTCCCAGACTGAATCTTAAGTCAACCTTTGAGAAATAGCCCGCTTCATAGATTAGGTCATATAAGTAGTCAATTTTATATAGGGTTTACTTATTCTTGTTCGTCATCTTATTAAATTCCCGATAATCGGTACATAATCTCATAATTTTATTCCTCTTCTCCCATAGCATTGTTGGTGCACCGCACGGGGATAGATCTGGTATGATCGCCTCCCTTTCCAATAAGTTCTGCAATTACTTAATTAATTATTTCATTCGCACTCCATACAACATGGGGTTTGGCACCCGTTTTGTTCAAATTACTATATCGATGAGAAGTTCTATCCCATAATCTAAGGTAATCTTAGTGATTCATCTGGAGAGACTCCCGGTCATTCACTTACTACTCAAATTTCTTCCAGTTTAAGTACTTTCTTCTTTGTATCTCTACATATGGTGGATCTACCTTATATCCTTAGTTTATTACTCCTTTTCTCGCATGACTGGAAGAACTTCTTATCTTACTTCTGCCCCTAGAAACTTAACTTACTATTAGCTTCAGTAACCTCTACAATTTGCTTCTTTTGAAAATCAATCTTTGCCTTATGACAGGACAACCAATCCGTTAATAAAATCACATTGAACTCTCCTAGATCGAAGGGTGTCAGATCAGCTGAAATGAATACTCATGGATTCTAATTGACAGTTTAGACAGTGGTGACTCACTGGAAGTCCATCTTGATTGACCACTTTTATGGTTAAAAGATCAGCTAAATCTTTTAATATCAATTCATTTTACTTACACATTGCTTTGGTATAAAAGGCTTAGACACTTCTGAATCAAATAAAACTTTAACAAGTATGAAGTTGAGAGAAAATGCACATGCAACTATGTCCGAGTCCTAGGCGTTCGATCGCTTGGTCACTTTGAAGGTTCTGCCTCTGGCTGTGCTGGATGTTAGTGTTAGTGTATACTGAAAATATTTATTTGAAGTATGTACATTTATTTCTGGCCAGTTTATTTGAGAATCATTTGAATGTTTACATGTTGTCTAATATTATATATTGTGAACAATCTAGTATCAAATGGGATACAGAATATTAGATTGTTAAATACGGTTATATAATATAATAAGGTTCACAGCACAGGTGGTGTTGGACAATCCACTGGTATGACTGTAGTATTATTTAGATTAGTTTATATTGACTAATAAATAATACTAGTATACTTTATGTATATTGAACATGATTAAATTTAGAATTGTTCCCTTAATACTGATTAAGAAGGAGAACTAAGATTCTATGTTATTATTAATGCTTAGGTTCTTAATCCGGAAATAGTAATTGACACGTGTAAATTATTTACATGCTTTGATTTATATATGAAATAATTCTTTTGAATTATATCATTATATTTTGGGTGATGGAATTATATACATGGTGGATATTATTTATTGAAGGAATCCATGTCCTGATAATATTCGGGTTAATGATGTCCCCTTGAAAGCTCAAAAAGATTTAATTATGTGAAATCCTGCAGGTGGAATTTATTCTGGCATAATTAAATAAAGGTTGAGTGGATGATCAAGGATAAAAGATATTAATTAAATAAATTATCAGTAATTTATTTAATTAATGGACATATGATATTTTAAACATGGGGAATTTAATAAGCAAATAATATTGGAACCGAATTAATTAAATTATGGTATTAGGAAAGGTAGTACAAATATTAATTCTTTAGTGGATTGAATTAATATTTAATTACATTGGGCTAGGCTTAAGATGTAATTAGAAGGCCCAACCTAATTATCCATGGTCCCTATTGTAGCCTATATATATTCTTATTCTCTTCTTGCTTGGGATTGTGTGAAAACATATTGTAGCCACCAAGGAGCAAGAAGAGAGGATAACTTGAGAAGACGAAGGCCACACTTCGCTCAAGGGAATTTGGGAATACAATAGAAGAGCGTGGAATCAACCATTAACAAGGTAATCCTCTTTTCGTAATCTTTATCGTAAAACGTAATAACACCCTAAGTCCGTGGTTCCCAACAATTGGTATCAAGAGCCTGGTAATGGGTTCTACGTTTTATGATATAATGTCCATGTCGTAATTATATATGCGTGTATATAGTGTTTTGCTTGTATTGGTTTTGATGCAGGTTGTTAATCCACTATTATGGCCATGTATATTTTAATTATATGTTTGGATCCCACGTGGTTTAATCATGGTTAATTTTTGTTTTGGTTTCCACGTGGTTTAATTGTGGTTGTAATTTACACGAGGGTTGATCGTGTTAGAATAGATTTTACAAAATTAGTTTTGTATTAGATCTATTTTTTTTGTAATTGTTCCGGGTATTTTGTAATAGTTATGTGCGATCGGAAATCAATTCCGGTAGTTTTTTGTTCCGCTGTGCGATTACAAGGGGCTGCTGTTGATGTTTGGATCGAACAAAATCAAAACAAAACTCACAGAAAAGCAACAGGCGCGCGCGTTGCGGCCGCGGCGACCGCTGCGGCAGCTGGGACTGCTGGGGCTGCTGGGGCTGCTGGGGACGTCAGGGCGCGCTTGGGGCAGATTTTTTTTGAGAGCTGGATTTTTTTTTCAAGGGCCATAATAGTGGAAAATTTTATTTTAATTTTTTTCATTAAATTTTAATTATTGCTTTAATTTATTGATTATGTGTGTCGTTAATTATGTGTGTAATTCTTTTAAAATTGCATGTTTAACTTAATTAGGACGACATGAACATAAAATTTATTTATTGCTTTAATTAAATGTTATATGTTACTAAAATTATGTGTGTATTTTGAATACATGATTAGACATAATTATAACAACATAGGGCCCCATTTAATTTTAAAATTCCTCAATTTTAATAAAAAATTCTAAGTGGGAGAGGGAATTAATATGAAATTAAATCCCATGGTCTCCATTATTGGTTGTAGGTAATTTAACATAAAGACGAATATAAATTATATATACGTCACCCATCGTGGCATGTAATTTATGGTGTCTAGAATGTTATAGAAATTACTAGAACAAACTTCTTAAATTAATTTTTAAAAGGAATAAAATACGGATTTTCTTTATTTCTGATTTGGGGCGATTTTGTCAAAAACGAGTTCATCGAACTTGTAAGGCTGTGGGTTTTAAGCGAGACCGATGTGACTCCTCCACTGCCTGGAAATCAAACCATTGATGAATATTGAATTGAAGTATTCTATTCAAGGCAAAATTACGATTATTGGAAGGTATACACGCCACCCATCGTGGCGTACCAAGTTCCATAGATTTCAAATAATTTAAGATTTGATGATGGTATACACTTAGCTATGAAAAATAATATAGTCCACCCCAACGTGGCATATTGTTTAGTAATAGGACCGAAGTAACATTTAAACAAAATTAGGTGGTATACATGTCACACATCGTGGCGTACCAGAAGCTTATGGTGTTTAGATGTCAGTGCATTAAATTTTAATAATTGTTAGAGGAATCAATAGATCTTAATAATTAATGCACCCTTATTTATTTGATGTTTTTATGCATGATTCTCAGGATAAAATGGTCTTTAATCCACTATTCACCATACTTAAGGATAACAAACTTATCGGACCTAACTATATTGAATGGAAACGAAATTTGGACATTGTGTTGACTGCTGACGAGTACAAGTTTTGCACTTATGAACCCAAGCCTGGACAGCCTGCTGTTGATGCTCCTGAAGATGAGAAAGAGTATTATAAATGGTGGATTAAGGCTGATGAGATGTCACGATGTTACATTCTGGCAGCAATGTCGGGTGTTTTGCAGCATCAGTATCAGTCTATGGCCACTGCTTCGGATATGCTCTTTAATCTTAAGGAACTTTTTGGAGATCAGAATAGGGCTGCTAGGCAAGTAGCCATGAAGGCTTTAATGAACACTCAGATGGCTGAAGGTACACCTGTAAGGGATCATGTTCTCAAGATAATGTCGCATCTGAATGAGATAGAGATCCTTGGTGCTGAACTTGACGGGGAAACCCAGATTGACATTATCCTTATGAGCTTGTCCAAGAGTTTTGAGCAGTTCCGCTTGAATTACAACATGAACAGGAGGCATTATAGTCTCGCGGAACTGCTGACAGAACTTTAGGCAGCTGAAGGATTATTTCGGCAGAGTGTTCAAGTGAATGTGGCTGAGAAAGGTTCTTCCTCTAAGCCAAAAGGTATTAAGAAGAAGAAAAAGGCTCAGACACAGAAAGCTGTGAAGGCAGTGGGAGTTCAGGGTGGTGTGAAAAAGCCTAAGCGAAAGTGCTTCAGATGCAAACAGTCAGGTCACTGGAAACAGGATTGTCCTCTTCCTAAGAAGACAAACAATACTGGTATGTCTCTTTCTCTAGTTACAGAAACATTTATAGCGGCTATATCTATGAGCACTTGGTGTGTAGATACAAGAGCCACTGATCATGTTTGTAATTCTATGCAGGGGTTCCAACTATCCAGAATGCTTAGAGATGGTGAGATATACGTGTTCATGGGAGATGCTACAAAAGTAGCAGTAGTTGCAGTAGGAGTTATTCATTTATCTTTTGGTTCTGATAGGATTTTGGTTTCGAACAATTGTCTTTATGTACCTTCTTTTAGAAGGAATTTAATTTCGGTTTCTAAACTTGCTTTGGATGGTTATAATGTTTGTTTGGATCGTAATGTTTCTATTATGATGAATAAACGAATTATATGTTCTGGTACATTGCAAGAAAATTTGTATATAATTAATCCTAGTCAACCTGCACTGCAACTGCAATTTAGGGAATTGAACAACATATCTTCTAACTCTACTAAAAGAAAGGAACCTTCTAGTTTGAACCAAACATATCTTTGGCACTTGAGATTATGTCATATTAACTTGAGAAGGATTCAAAGACTGGTAGTAGACGGGCCTTTAAGCTCATTGGCAGTGGAGCCATTTCCAGTTTGTGAATCCTGCTTGGAAGGTAAAATGACTAATAGGCCTTTCAAGGCAAAGGGGAATAGAGCCAAACAAGTATTAGAATTGGTTCACTCTGATTTATGTGGACCCATGAATATCCAAGCAAGAGGTGGTTATGAATATTTTGTCACTTTCATTGATGATTATTCTAGATATGGGTACGTTTATTTGTTGCACCGTAAGTCTGAGTGATTTGATAAGTTCAAAGTGTACAAAGCTAAAACGGAGAAGCGACTTTATAAAAGTATCAAGTCACTACGATCAGATCGTGGTGGCGAATACTTGCTTGGAGAATTTAGGGAATATTTATCAGAAAATGGGATAGAATCCCAGTTAACTGCACCAGGCACACCCCAGCAGAACGGTGTAGCAGAGAGAAGGAACCAGACTCTTTTAGAGAGTGTTAGATCGATGATGAGTTATTCGGATTTACCCAAGTCGTTTTGGGGACATGCCTTAGAGACAACAGCTTATCTTCTGAACTTAGTACCTTCTAAGTCGGTTCCTAAAACCCCCTTAGAATTGTGGACCGGGGATAAACCGAGTCTAAGACATATTCGAATATGGGGTTGTCCAGCACATGTGCTGAACAAGAACGCGACTAAGTTAGAATCTCGTACAGAAGTAAAGTTGTTTGTAGGCTACCCCATGGGAACGAAAGGATATTTATTTTATAGTCCGAAGAATCGGGATGTCATTGTTAGCACCAATGCAAGATTCTTGGAGGAGGACTATATAATGAATCACAAACCCATGAGTAGTGTCGTTTTAGAGGAACTAGTGGGAGGGACAAATAATACCCATGAAGCTGTAGTACAAGTAGAACAACCACAACATAATGTACAACCTGTCACTAATACCGCACCAGTGCCTCGTCGTAGTGGGATGGTTGTTCAACAGCCTGATAGATTCATGTTTTTGGGAGAGTCTTCAGAATTAGTCCCTGGTGAACATGATGATGATCCCCGTACATACGAAGAGGCAGTACAAGACAAATATGCAGATCTTTGGCAAAAGGCGATGGAATCTGAGATAGAATCAATGTATTCTAATCAGGTCTGGGAGCTCGTGGAACCACCCAAAGGTATAAAACCTATTGGATGTAAGTGGATCTACAAGAAAAAGAGGGGATTAGATAAAAAGGTGAAAGCCTGGAAAGCAAGACTTGTTGCGAAAGGGTATACTCAGAAAGAAGGTATCGATTATGAGGAAACCTTTTCACCGGTAGTCATGCTTAAGTCAATCCGTATTCTTTTATCTATAGCAGCTCATCTCGATTATGAGATTTGGCAAATGGATGTCAAGACAGCTTTTCTTAATGGAAGTCTTGAAGAAACCATCTATATGCAGCAACCAAAAGGATTCATTAAGGAAGGCCAAGAGCATCTGGTATGTAAGCTTAAGAGGTCTATTTATGGACTTAAACAAGCTTCTAGAGACTGGAATATTCATTTTGATCAGGCAGTCCAGTCATATGGATTTGATCAAAGTCCAAGCGAATTGTGCGTGTATAAGAGAAGTGAAGGTAATGTAGTGGTTTTTCTAGTACTATATGTAGATGATATTTTACTCATTGGAAGCAATGTTGAAATGTTGTCATCAGTAAAGGCATGGTTGTTCAAACAATTTGACATGAAGGACTTAGGTGAAGCGGCATACATCCTTGGGATCAAAGTTATAAGGGATCGCAAGAAAAGGATGTTGGCTTTATCTCAAGAGCCCTACATTGATGAAGTATTAGCTCGTTTTAACATGTAGAACTCCAAGAAAGGTTTTTTACCTTTTAAGCATGGAGTTGCTCTATCTAAGAAGCAGTGTCCTTCGACACCTAAGGATATAGAGAGCATGAAAGCAGTTCCTTATGCTTCAGCATGTGGAAGCTTAATGTATGCTATGTTATGTACGAGGCCTGACATCTTCTTTGCTGTAGGCATGGTTAGTAGATATTAGTCGAACCCAGGTCAGGAACATTGGGGTGCAGTAAAAACTATACTCAAGTACCTGAGAAGGACTAAGGAGTATATGTTAATTTACAAGGCCTCAGATCTATTTCCTTTGGGATATATTGATTCAGATTTCCAATCAGATAGGGATAAGAGGAAATCAACCTCGGGATATGTTTTTACTTTGGGGGGTGGAGCCGTTATATGGAGGAGTGTAAAGCAGAAATGCATTGCAGACTCCACCATGGAGGCCGAGTACCTGGCGGCCTCTGAGGCTGCCAAGGAGGCTGTATGGTTCATGAACTTCCTTTTGGACTTAGATGTGGTACCTAATTTTCCTAGGAGCTTGATGGTGTATTGTGATAACACTAGTGTTGTGGCAAATTCAAAGGAACCACGAGACCACAAAGTAGCTAAACATATTGAACGTAAGTATCATCTCAAACGAGGAATCGTAAAGCGAGGGGATATAGTTGTGGCTCACATATCATCAGAAGACAACCGAGCAGATCCTTTCACAAAGAGCTTGCCAACCAAGGTTTTTGACAAGCATGTGGAAGCGATAGGAGTCAGATGGATGGACACATAGATTTTTATGTAATAGTGGATTAAATAAACACTGATGTACATATAGAATATTTTGAGTATAAGTGGGAGATTGTTAGTGTATACTGAAAATATTTATTTGAAGTATGTACATTTATTTCTGGCCAGTTTATTTGAGAATCATTTGAATGTTTACATGTTGTCCAATATTATATATTGTGAACAATCTAGTATCAAATGGGATACAGAATATTAGATTGTTAAATACGGTTATATAATATAATAAGGTTCACAGCACAGGTGGTGTTGGACAATCCACTGGTATGGCTGTAGTATTATTTAGATTAGTTTATATTGACTAATAAATAATACTAGTATACTTTGTGTATATTGAACATGATCAAATTTAGAATTGTTCCCTTAATACTGATTAAGAAGGAGAACTAAGATTCTATGTTATTATTAATGCTTAGGTTCTTAATCCGGAAATAGTAATTGACACGTGTATATTATTTACATGCTTTGATTTATATATGAAATAATTCTTTTGAATTATATCATTATATTTTGGGTGATGGAATTATATACATGGTGGATATTATTTATTGAAGGAATCCATGTCCTGATAATATTCGGGTTAATGATGTCCCCTTGAAAGCTCAAAAAGATTTAATTATGTGAAACCCTGCAGGTGGAATTTATTCTGGCATAATTAAATAAAGGTTGAGTGGATGATCAAGGATAAAAGATATTAATTAAATAAATTATCAGTAATTTATTTAATTAATGGACATATAATATTTTAAACATGGGGAATTTAATAAGCAAATAATATTGGAACCGAATTAATTAAATTACGGTATTAGGAAAGGTAGTGCAAATATTAATTCTTTAGTGGATTGAATTAATATTTAATTACATTGGGCTAGGCTCAAGATGTAATTAGAAGGTCCAACCTAATTATCCATGGTCCCTATTGTAGCCTATATATATTCTTATTCTCTTCTTGCTTGGGATTGTGTGAAAACATATTGTAGCCACCAAGGAGCAAGAAGAGAGGATAACTTGAGAAGACGGAGGCCACACTTCGCTCAAGGGAATTCGGGAATACAATAGAAGAGCGTGGAATCAACCATTAACAAGGTAATCCTCTTTTCGTAATCTTTATCGTAAAACGTAGTAACACCCTAAGTCCTTGGTTCCCAACAGTTAGCCCTTGGGATGTAGTACATTAAGTAGCCGTTCCACAACTCCTTGTAATATGCCCAACCTTCCCGCAATTGTAACAAGTAACTCCTAGATTTTCTAGATTGCATTTCGACGCATAATAACCCTTATGACCACATTTGAAACATTAAACATTCTTTTTGCACGAACAACTGTGTCTTCTATCACAAGGCTTGCAATCCATTACTGACTTGACTGACTGGGCTGGAGTGGAGGTAACATAAGTAGAACTAGACCTATCCTGAGAGAAACTCTGTCTCCAGAATCTCTTACTCCTGTTTTGGCCAAACCGATTCTGAAACTCCTGACTGGATTCTCCTTGGTCTGCCTCGTCTATAATACCTTCAGACTTCCTTTTCTTATCACCCTCTTCCTTAACGACCAACTTCTGGTCACTTTCCATTACTAGGGTGGCCTGAACTACAGAAGAGTATGTCTTGAGTTGTAATGCCACAATTCCTCTGTGAATTTCAGGCTTCAACCCTTGCTGAAACCTCCTTGCCTTTTGGATCTCCGTACTTACATACTCAGGAACTACTCGGGCTCATTCTGTAAACTTGGCTTCATACTCCAACACTTCTTTCATCTTGTTTCAATTCTAAAAACTCGACTTCCAACTGATTCCTTAAACAATCTGGAAAGTACTTTTCCAAGAACAATTATGTAAATCTGGTCCAAGAAACATGATTTCCTCTTTCCAACGCACGAGTGAATTCTCACCAATAGTTTACCTCACACTTAAGGAAATAACTCGCATAATCCGTTTTAAGATCATCATTTACTCGAGTGAGGGTAAATGCCTTTTTCATTCCTTAAGCCAATTTCTGGAAGGAACAAGGTCCACTTCGCCTTAAACTCCGGAGGCTTAACAGACTAGAAGGATTTAAAATTAGTAATTTGGTTTGGCTCTCTTTGCTGATGTTGTTGCTGCTGAATCTGTTGGATTAACTATAGTTGTTGTTGCTGCTGTTGGCGCAACAAATCCAGAATTTCGGTTATAGCCGGACCCTCCGCAAAACTACTACTATTTTCTTTAGACTGGGTAACTTTCTTGGGTGGAAATTTCCTGAAATATGGAAGTGGATTCATTCAAAAACATAACAGGAATATATATCAAAAATATCACCGTTCAAACGTGTAACACCCCCAAATCCGGGGTCGGGGATCCGGGTTGTCACGAGTTCCATTTCCCTTAACAACACCCAATCTTAATAAATAATCAACTACTCTGTACTGTGACCCCACAATAAACACACACACCACAAGTTATAGTCTCAGAGATGAATATCCAAAAATAATCACAAGTCGTTTTATTCCACAATTATATGCCAATACACCTTAAACAGGTTTCTGAATAAATTTACATTTCTTTGCCATTATTACAATTCATAAATATACATAATCTGATACATCAAAAGTTGAAAGCCTAGCCTATTGGTAGTTCCTACCTCAGCTATGGCGGCATCAGTGCTTCTAGAAAACTGCGGAACGTCTCCTAACCTCTTGCGAATCGGGAGCTTGGTCCGGTTCATCTTGTCTATCTGATGTTGTGTGATGAAAGAAGAAAGCAAGGGTGAGCAGCAAGCCCACCAAAATAATATGTATAATGATTAACAATATATGAGCCTTCTCATAGTACTCATGAAAGTCTTGGTCAAAAGAATTGAACCAAGTTGATATCTTAATGCGATGAAGTCGCAAAATATTCAGTATATATATATATACATATATACTTTTCAAAATATTGGAAGTCCTCTTCCATGCACAATATACACAAAGTCCCAGTGTATAACTGTATAAAAAAATATCGTTGCAAGGTGATCTCATATATCTAACCTTGTCTCAATGTTTTTCTGAAAATCTTTGTCATTCATAAGACAATTATTAATTAGATATAAGTTTAAAAGATGAAGTTACAAGATACCCCAATATACTTATATCTTTCCCAAATACTACTTGAACTACCACCGTTCAAGTTATAATTAGCTTCAAAAGTTCATCACATAGATGAGACTATAAGGCAAGATTTGAATAGATTAAATCTTTAAAATATTATCAAAATAAAATGAAGTTACGAGATACTTCATTTGATGTAAACATCATTTTGAAAACTTGACCCTGCCAACACTCAACAATCGCCCAACCGTAGCCTTTCTATCGAAGTGCTCTGGGTAGTGTTGCAGAAATTATCCAATTGGATGATGAACTCATTACGGGAGTTTGCCGCGCCAGGAAGACCACTTACGATGATCAGTCGTAGTAGTACAACCCCACCATTTTCTACATGTAGAGGAGAACCTGTCGGATTTACTTGTCAACCGAACACTGAACTCCTAAGGAATGGACCGCCTTAGCGGAACTTCCAGGCCATTTGGGCCAATATAATAAGGCTGGGCCGGCACTACTCGGCCACTTACGCCACTCCTAGTTCAGATGAAATCCATGACTCTGAAACGTAAAGCTTGTCCCCACTTTCCCCAAGTAGAAACTTGTTGATACGGCTCCACCAAGAAGTCGTATCTATTTGGAAAGGAGAACTCACCGATATTTCCCAGGCGATGCCTGTTAATGGATTAACTTGTTCCAAGAATTTTACTTCCCGAGTGTTGGGTAAGTAATCAATTCATTTATCAAAACAGCAACCTTGTTGCGAATATAAAACACACCACAGAGCCGGATCCCTCAGGTTTTGAGCGAGTATTTAAATCCCCTTCGAAAGGAGGATCTTAAAAAAAATGAGTTTTGGGATCCGCTCTAACTTTGAAAAAAATCATTTTGAAGACTCGCAAAACATTTTTAAGAATGTTTGGAGTGAAGCTGATTTAATGAAGTAAATCAGTCCCCAGAATATTTAGAAAATGTCTGAATATTATTATTTAAATAATATTCCCATAAAGAATAATCTTTATAAAATAATTGAAGTAGAAGTATTAAAACTTATACTTGAAATGAATAGCAAGTAATCAAAGATATACTTATACGAAAGTAATATCTTTATTTGAATAATCAAAAGTAAGTTTGATTATCGACACCTTATTCTTTAATACAATAAAGAATATTATTAAGTAATAAGCGGAGTCATAATACCTCGAATGAATACTATAAATAATATTCATAAAATAAAGGAGTCATACATCCTCAAATGAATATCCAAGTAATATTCAATAATAATATAAACTGAGTCATAAGCCCTCGAATGAATATTCAAATAATATTCAAATAATAAAATAAACTGAGTCATAAGCCCTCGAATGAATACTCAAATTAATATTCAATTAAGTAAAATAAAGGTATCGAATAAACCTTATTCGATCCATAGTTTTAAAAACTATATCCATATATATATAAATATATATATATAATATACTCGGGAACATCGACTCCCGGTTTAGAAATATGTTCACCTTTTATCCCCTATACTAAGGGTATACGCAACTACTTGTTTATTTCTAGCATAGGTATTATGCAACTATAAGCATTGAAATCAACAGATAGATAACCAGATTACGAAACAGACATGCATATATACCATATCAGCATGCTCCAATATATCGCAAAATTTGCTAATAACAATCATGCACTATCACAAGATAATGCATATACATATATTTACATCACAACAACAGTATATCGGGTAGAAAACTTGCCTGAGCGACTGGGGGTTACGAATGGCTCGGGACGAGTCTGGTAACCTATAAACAACAAGTAAGTTGGAATTAAACCAAAGTCACTTGTAAATCTATACTCTAACCAACTCAGACTCTAACGCTCGTTTTGCGCTTACTGATTCTCTTAAGTCACTCGAGTACCCTCGGCTCCACCATTTTTAATAATTTAACCTTTACGAGTTTTAAGGCGATTCCTTCGCGAGTGTCTTACCAAATGCCTAACACACTTACCATAAATGTTTCATGCATTAATTAACCCTTTTTGGTCTTTAACCTATGTTTCAAAGTAAGGCGAGGGGAAAAGTTTCGTTCGCGAAACGCCGTTACTTGAAACGGTCGTTTCTCCTAAACCGTGCATCGGAATCGAACGAACTACATATCAAAACGAAGCTCGTAACATGAGCTATCTAAACATGGCAGTGGTCATAATCTAGCAGGGGGTTCTCGGGTCCTAATGTTATGCACAAAAACAGTCCAAAGAAAATCGGACGTTACGACGGCTATGTTTACGCGATTACCAATGTTTAAACTACTCCAATTAACCACCAACCAACTCATAACCATCAATACAACAAAACTTCACCTAAACCATACCACATCAGTCCATAATCTCCAAGGTTTTCAACTCAAACAACCACAATCAAGACCTATGAACTATAATCAAGCTTCAATTACCAAAAACACTTCCAAATCAAACCAAACTACTAATAATCACAATCCATGCTTCTCATTTCACAACACCAACCATTAAACTTACGAACAAATAAAGTAAAGGCTAGGGTTTGAAGTTTATACCTTCCTTGGGAGGTGTTAAGTTGCTAGGAAGCCTTAGGGAGCCTCCTACAAGCTTGATCTTTCCAAAGAAATCAAGAACACAAAGTTAGGCTTTGAAGTTTCTAAAAGTCCGATTTAAAGAACTGTAAAAATGAGGGTCTTACCATGATTATTTGGACGAGACTTGTGAACAAGAGTTGTAGGCCATCTCAATACCTTTCAAATGAGCTATAGAACACAATATTTGAGTGAGAAATGAAGGAGATACAGCAGTTTTAGTGTTCTGGTTCTGTTTTGGCCGAGAGCATGAAGAACAATGCCTTGGTTTCTTTTTGATTTTGATGAAAAATGATTTGCTTGGCTTGGTTGGTTTGATTTTTGTGTTTGTTTTAGTAAATTACCTAGTTGCCCTTGATTTTATGTGGTTAAAAAGCCACCACATCTCCTTCCTTCCCATGTCATGCTTGTGTCATCCTCATGATGTCATCCTCCCCTCCTTGTCCTCTTCTTATTGGTTGGGTGACATCATCCTCTCTAATCCCTTTGATTAACTTCCTAATTGTTTGCTAATGACCGCTGATCTGTTATACGGTTCGCTTAACTTTCGTTTTCGTTTATCGTTTGAAGGATCATACCCGGCATCTTATTACTTAGGTTCCCTTAACCTTTCTCAATATATTATATTCCTTTTATGATCCTCTCCTATAATCCTTTAATTTAAATCCTTTTTATCCTGTTACCTTTTTCTCAAATCTTTCCGTATCTAGTGTATTTCCGGGAAAAATCAAAGTGTTCGGATTTGGATTCTGACGATCTTTACATACACTTATATCCCATATAAAGTACTAATAAAATCTCAGAATATCCATATCAGAACCCCTACATAGTGTGGCATGAAAAGTTTTCTCATTCAGCAAAAACACTATTCATAAGGGTTTCAAAAATTTCCCAAAAATTGGGGTTATTACAGTCTCCCCTCCTTAAAAGGATTTCGTCCCGGAATCAGATAGAAAATGAATAGGGATACTCTCTTAGCATTGCACTTTCTAACTCTCGAGTAAATTTTCCCACATTGTGGTTCTACCATCAAACTCTTACTAGTTTGATAACCCTTCTCCTAAGCACTCGTTCCTTTTTACTCTATACCCTTCCTGGTTGCTCCATATAGGTTACGTCTGGTTGCATGTCTATGCGCTCTTATGCCCCTATTTGTCTGGCATCCGAATTACACTTCCTTAACATTGATACGTGGAACACGTTATGAAC
Organism: Apium graveolens; assembly: GCF_009905375.1. Classification (NCBI taxonomy): domain Eukaryota; kingdom Viridiplantae; phylum Streptophyta; class Magnoliopsida; order Apiales; family Apiaceae; genus Apium; species Apium graveolens. The sequence continues at coordinate 176,597,332 of NC_133652.1, forward strand.
TTGCTACAGGTTCGGGGGTAGGGCTAGCTCATATGCTAACTTCCCAAACATCTTAATATATCCAAGGGTCCAACAAATTGTAGACTTAGCTTTCCTTTCTTTCCGAACCTCGTCAATCCTTTTTCAAGGGTTTCCAAGGGGATACCTATAACATTACTAGGCCCCCTATTTCATACTCTTTGTCCTTTTTGAGTCAAATCAGCATACCTCTTATGTCCATCTTGGGTTACTACCAGCCGTCCTCTGATTAGATCTATTATATCCCTGGTCCTTTGGACTACTGCGGGTCCGAGCATCTTGCGCTCTACAACTTCATCCTAACATAAGGGATATCGACATTATCTTCCCTCAAAGATCTCATAAGGTGACACCTCGATAATGACATATGATCTATTGTCGTGATATAACTAAATCCGCGTTAAGTGATCATTCCAAATTTTTTTCAAGTCTATTGCACAGACTCTCATTATAGCGTTTAGCATTAGAGCTTTTGCTTCTCAATACCCATTCTTTTCGAGTTCGTAATCGCTACTACCTTCCGTTCCTAATATTATACTGGTTATACTTTTGCAGCGTTCTATAACCTTTTAATAACCACGTCAACCTTAGTATTACGAATGTGTTCCCATTCTGAATACCACCATAACTTTACTACTCCCTTTTCAGCTGTTTCTATTTTCGAAAGCTTAATCCTTCATATAGAAGTAAAAGAATTTATTGAGAGATCACTATGATCATGAACACTTGTTATCTCGCATAGTTAGTACAGAAGGTGGCCAGCCTTTAGTACTTGACAAGCAATTAAACAATAGTTGGTATCCTACTAGGCTTCTATCACACAGATAGACAGTCATTCGGCAATACCTCCCCTTCTGGAAGGGTTGTTCTTCTCAACTTACATGAAATGAAAAGAAGAGAAAAGAACGAACTGAAGAGAATTGTATATATAAAAAAAATATACTGCCACAAAATATCTGGCTTGGAACCTACCTCTGAACTATAGAGGTTTGTCATAGGAGAACAAAACATATACGTATTTATATCAGCATCAAGTATTATAGCATCGTATTTCCCATGCCTAAATATTTCTATTCCGTCCATCATTCTATAGACCCATGCTCTTCCTCGAGCTTATACACAATCACCTTTGAAACTCCCTCAATTTCGAAAATCGAACCTGGGATCTCATTTTAGACATCACCGTTACTAGAGTTCTATGCTTGCACCGCAACCTTCCTCATATAGTAATACGACTCTCTTTTCATAAGAGGGAATAAATATTCAATAGGTAGATACTCTACTTAATTAGTCTATCAATGATAACTTATACACTACCACGACCCGTTTAGTGGTACTCAATCTCAACATCCATTCCAATACAACTCTCACGGTTGTAATCAGCTCGTTACTCGCAGAATCATTGCTGCCTTACTATGGTCCACCACTGACCCACTGTCATCATTCACTTTCCATGAAATCTTAATAGCTAACCATACGGAGTCCATACATGTCGTATCAAATCCTTCTAAGGAGGTAACATAATCACCATTTCTGATTCATGAAGAACACTCCTGATCTCAAAGGTTCGTTTAGTCCTTTTGAAATATGGTCCAGGCTCATTCTCAAGATAGTACCTTCTAAGATAGATAGCCCACTCATGGCGATTACATGAATTAAACCTTTACCAACTACTATTACGGCTGGGTATTGCACAGTTATCAGAAGGAATGTCAATCTTCCAAACCATAATACAACCTTCACAGTTTTAACCATCATCACTATATTCTTTTGGTACAAGCGCCTATAATTATCCTCTTACCTTTAAAGTGTCGGCCACCTCTTTGGCCTTTCCTGATAGTAAAATTTCCTTACAGTCAATGTCACTTTAACCATCTCCAAATAAATTTTCTACCTTATTTCAATCACAGCTTATGTGAAAATGCTTTCCTTAAAATCTAATGAGTAAAAAAAAAAATCACCATTTTTCCATAAGTTATTGCCTCAGTCTTTAGAGGTTAATCACTGTCATGACTGACTCTCAATCATAATTAGAACATCTTTTATCTTAAGTCCTAATTGCCCTGAATAATTTTGACCATTACTGGTTCGATCCATACTTTCTCGTGGTTTAACACGTGCCCCACTTGGCAACATTATAATTACGTCATATTTCCTTTATCAACATTTCTATTCTTGAAAATTTTGAATATTACCTTTCTCCTTGTAAAACCTCTAAGGTTATCCTTCAATCGTTCCTCCTGTATTCCCTAGATACAGGGTATATTAAAATACCATTTACTATTACTAGAACCATTGTCAATATACTTCTGAAAAATTTCTCCACTGATTCTTAAGTGTTGTTGCTACATTAACCCTTTCCAAATCATACTGTCAAAACTCATACTGTCCCTATTAAGGGTGAAATTCCAACCTTTATGCATTCCCCTAGGATTCATTTTAAGTTACCGATGTTCTATCCTTAATTCCACCTTTAAAAGGTACCTGCATCCTTCCATGGATAAATCAAGTCATATATCCCTGATAAGGGTGTCTTATTCAATCATTCCCACCTCGATAGTCTATACCTAACTTCATAATAACATCCTTATTCAAATTGAGGTCAATCCATATGGCCTCCAAAAGATAACAATGGTCATCCACTTTTCTTTCTTGATTTGGTAATGATAACATGGATGTTCTGGAAGATATTGGTCATGTTCAACGTGAACTTCTTCTTAATAATTCCTTATTTACTTTTGTTGTTTATCTCAACAGTCATCTCAATGTTGGGATATCTTTCATATCTGGCGTCTCCCTTTCTGGGTATCATTCCACCGGTCTTACACTTTACCTTCTTGAAGGTCACTTCCTTCACCCAATTTTCTTAATTTCTTACTTTCTTGTCTCCTCAGTCTATCCGCGTCTCATTATTTATCCTTCGAATTATCTCAAGGTTTCCTCGAATCTTCCCAACTTACAGGGGATAAAATATATGTATCTCTTATACCTTCAACCATCAATTTAACTCATGGTGAATCACTCTCATCCGGACGATTACCTACTTTTCTATTTCTATTTCTACGAGTCTTTAGCGTTTCCTCATACCCAACTCCCTTATCATTCCTCAAACTCTCTTGCCTTTATATTCCTTTCTCTTATCGTTATTTCATGAACCAACACAACATAAGCATTGATTTCAAACATCCCGTCATTCTGGATTCGTGTCTTCAGAACGAATCTTGATAACTTTTACAACTTAGATTCATAATTCATCATACTCGTCTGCCTTTGTTCTGGCTCTTAAGCTTTTACACTATCTCCATAACCTTGGGAAGTACTTTCCTGAAAACAATTGACTGAACTTAAATCAGTTTATTATAATCTCTTGCTCCATGCCTTCCTTGGCCTTTCACCAGCGGGTGGTCTCTCTCTTAGGAGGGTAAGTGACAAAACAGTCTTTTGTGGTTCGTCAATCATTTAGAATCTCAAATGATTCATCTATTTCCTTTAGCCAGGCTCTTGCCTCGACTGGGTCAGCTTGTTCCTTGGAACTCTAAGAGCTTAGCGACTTAAAGGTCATGAAAGAATTTCCCACCGCACTGTCTCCTCAGGGTGGTGGTTGGGGATAATAGTCTAAGTTCTCTTTAGACAGGTCCATGAATTGCCGTATAGGGGTACCATCTCGGGTCTCCTGTCCTTACTCGACTTTTGTTTCCTCAGTCTAAATATTTCTTCCTACTTCCCATAATTAGGGTCATCTTACATAATTTAAATCCTCATTTTCCACTTCATCATGTTATGGGTTCCTTTTGTCTTGGTGGCAACCTCCCTGACTATCACGTTCAGGGTTTGCTCTAACTCTTATTCCTCAAACTAGCTTTCATCTAAGATTTCATCTTTAAGCTCTTAAACCTTTGGAACCCAAATTCTATAGGAATACCTCATTATTCCCTTATCATCTCTCTCAGTATTAATCTCATACCTATTTGTTGGCTCTCTGCCTTCATTCATCACTTTTACTGGCACAATATGTTCTTTTCCAATACTTCGGGCTGTATTGTTATCTCAAACAGCTTTTCGGTACCGGCTCCGGTTACCTTCACTACTATTTCCATTTTCTCAAAATCTCTTATAAACTCTCCAAAAGACATTATCATCTTAAGTCTCTCCTTTTTACTAAGGGCATCAGCCACCATATTGGCTTTCCCCGAATGATAAAGAATCTCCCAATCATAATTCTTGATTAGCTCTAACCGCCTCCTCTGGCGTATGTTGAGCTCTTTCTACGTAAGAATGTACTAGAGCTCCTATGGTTTGTGAATCTCACACTTCTCTCCATACAAGTAGTGCCTCAAATCTTTACGGCAAAACTATTGCCACGAGCCCAAGCTCATGGGTGGGGATATCGAATTTTAAATTCCCTTAATTGTCTTGACGCAGACGCGATTATCTTGCTGTGCTATATAAGAAGCACCCTAATTCCTTATGCGAAGCGTCACTTACAAATCACAAAATCTCATTTTCCATCCGGCAACGCCAACATAGGGAACGTCACCAACCTTTGCTTCGGTTCTTAAAAGTTGTTCTCGCATTTCTCTGTCCATTCGAACTTCTCAGTCTTACGAGTAAGCCGCGTTAAAGGGGCTACTATCTTTACAAACTTGAACGAACCTCTGGTAGTGACCGGCCAATCCTACCTCTGGTAGTCGACCCAACCAGGGTCATCAATTCATCAGTGGTCCTTTATCCAATCTCGTCAGGATCCTCCATGGGATCCTCCTCAGCAACTATCCCTTCTAGGACAACATCCTCAACCGCTACATCCTCAATATCAACATCATCCGGTCCTGCGTTAGGACGCTCTATTGGATCCACAATCTGATCTCCAATTAGTAATAAAACATCATCGCGTTGATGTTCCTCAACTTCAGGGTTCGGAGTCCCGCTACCATATACGATAATGAACTACGCTTCTATCGCTACATTTATAAGGGTTCCCATAAGGGTTTTAACTGTCAGTACTACGTTAGGTAGTCCGACTATGAACTTGGCAAGAGTTCTTATTATCTTAGTGAACTTATTATCTTAACGTCCCATCATCTCTGAGGTTTATAACACTTAGCTCTGATACCATTTCTGTAACACCCCCAAATCCGGGGTCGGGGATCCGGGTTGTCACGAGTTCCATTTCCCTTAACAACACCCAATCTTAATAAATAATCAACTACTCTGTACTGTGACCCCACAATAAACACACACACCACAAGTTATAGTCTCAGAGATGAATATCCAAAAATAATCACAAGTCGTTTTATTCCACAATTATATGCCAATACACCTTAAACAGGTTTCTGAATAAATTTACATTTCTTTGCCATTATTACAATTCATAAATATACATAATCTGATACATCAAAAGTTGAAAGCCTAGCCTATTGGTAGTTCCTACCTCAGCTATGGCGGCATCAGTGCTTCTAGAAAACTGCGGAACGTCTCCTAACCTCTTACGAATCGGGAGCTTGGTCCGGTTCATCTTGTCTATCTGATGTTGTGTGATGAAAGAAGAAAGCAAGGGTGAGCAGCAAGCCCACCAAAATAATATGTATAATGATTAACAATATATGAGCCTTCTCATAGTACTCATGAAAGTCTTGGTCAAAAGAATTGAACCAAGTTGATATCTTAATGCGATGAAGTCGCAAAATATTCAGTATATATATATACATATATACTTTTCAAAATATTGGAAGTCCTCTTCCATGCACAATATACACAAAGTCCCAGTGTATAACTGTATAAAAAAAATATCGTTGCAAGGTGATCTCATATATCTAACCTTGTCTCAACGTTTTTCTGAAAATCTTTGTCATTCATAAGACAATTATTAATTAGATATAAGTTTAAAAGATGAAGTTACAAGATACTCCAATATACTTATATCTTTCCCAAATACTACTTGAACTACCACCGTTCAAGTTATAATTAGCTTCAAAAGTTCATCACATAGATGAGACTATAAGGCAAGATTTGAATAGATTAAATCTTTAAAATATTATCAAAATAAAATGAAGTTACGAGATACTTCATTTGATGTAAACATCATTTTGAAAACTTGACCCTGCCAACACTCAACAATCGCCCAACCGTAGCCTTTCTATCGAAGTGCTCTGGGTAGTGTTGCAGAAATTATCCAATTGGATGATGAACTCATTACGGGAGTTTGCCGCGCCAGGAAGACCACTTACGATGATCAGTCGTAGTAGTACAACCCCACCATTTTCTACATGTAGAGGAGAACCTGTCGGATTTACTTGTCAACCGAACACTGAACTCCTAAGGAATGGACCGCCTTAGCGGAACTTCCAGGCCATTTGGGCCAATATAATAAGGCTGGGCCGGCACTACTCGGCCACTTACGCCACTCCTAGTTCAGATGAAATCCATGACTCTGAAACGTAAAGCTTGTCCCCACTTTCCCCAAGTAGAAACTTGTTGATACGGCTCCACCAAGAAGTCGTATCTATTTGGAAAGGAGAACTCACCGATATTTCCCAGGCGATGCCTGTTAATGGATTAACTTGTTCCAAGAATTTTACTTCCCGAGTGTTGGGTAAGTAATCAATTCATTTATCAAAACAGCAACCTTGTTGCGAATATAAAACACACCACAGAGCCGGATCCCTCAGGTTTTGAGCGAGTATTTAAATCCCCTTCGAAAGGAGGATCTTAAAAAAAATGAGTTTTGGGATCCGCTCTAACTTTTAAAAAAATCATTTTGAAGACTCGCAAAATATTTTTAAGAATGTTTGGAGTGAAGCTGATTTAATGAAGTAAATCAGTCCCCAGAATATTTAGAAAATGTCTGAATATTATTATTTAAATAATATTCCCATAAAGAATAATCTTTATAAAATAATTGAAGTAGAAGTATTAAAACTTATACTTGAAATGAATAGCAAATAATCAAAGATATACTTATACGAAAGTAATATCTTTATTTGAATAATCAAAAGTAAGTTTGATTATCGACACCTTATTCTTTAATACAATAAAGAATACTATTAAGTAATAAGCGGAGTCATAATACCTCGAATGAATACTATAAATAATATTCATAAAATAAAGGAGTCATACATCCTCAAATGAATATCCAAGTAATATTCAATAATAATATAAACTGAGTCATAAGCCCTCGAATGAATATTCAAATAATATTCAAATAATAAAATAAACTGAGTCATAAGCCCTCGAATGAATACTCAAATTAATATTCAATTAAGTAAAATAAAGGTATCGAATAAACCTTATTCGATCCATAGTTTTAAAAACTATATCCATATATATATAAATATATATATATATAATATACTCGGGAACATCGACTCCCGGTTTAGAAATATGTTCACCTTTTATCCCCTATACTAAGGGTATACGCAACTACTTGCTTATTTCTAGCATAGGTATTATGCAACTATAAGCATTGAAATCAACAGATAGATAACCAGATTACGAAACAGACATGCATATATACCATATCAGCATGCTCCAATATATCGCAAAATTTGCTAATAACAATCATGCACTATCACAAGATAATGCATATACATATATTTACATCACAACAACAGTATATCGGGTAGAAAACTTGCCTGAGCGACTGGGGTTTACGAATGGCTCGGGACGAGTCTGGTAACCTATAAACAACAAGTAAGTTGGAATTAAACCAAAGTCACTTGTAAATCTATACTCTAACCAACTCAGACTCTAACGCTCGTTTTGCGCTTACTGATTCTCTTAAGTCACTCGAGTACCCTCGGCTCCACCATTTTTAATAATTTAACCTTTACGAGTTTTAAGGCGATTCCTTCGCGAGTGTCTTACCAAATGCCTAACACACTTACCATAAATGTTTCATGCATTAATTAACCCTTTTTGGTCTTTAACCTATGTTTCAAAGTAAGGCGAGGGGAAAAGTTTCGTTCGCGAAACGCCGTTACTTGAAACGGTCGTTTTCTCCTAAACCGTGCATCGGAATCGAACGAACTACATATCAAAACGAAGCTCGTAACATGAGCTATCTAAACATGGCAGTGGTCATAATCTAGCAGGGGGTTCTCGGGTCCTAATGTTATGCACAAAAACAGTCCAAAGAAAATCGGACGTTACGACGGCTATGTTTACGCGATTACCAATGTTTAAACTACTCCAATTAACCACCAACCAACTCATAACCATCAATACAACAAAACTTCACCTAAACCATACCACATCAGTCCATAATCTCCAAGGTTTTCAACTCAAACAACCACAATCAAGACCTATGAACTATAATCAAGCTTCAATTACCAAAAACACTTCCAAATCAAACCAAACTACTAATAATCACAATCCATGCTTCTCATTTCACAACACCAACCATTAAACTTACTAACAAATAAAGTAAAGGCTAGGGTTTGAAGTTTATACCTTCCTTGGGAGGTGTTAAGTTGCTAGGAAGCCTTAGGGAGCCTCCTACAAGCTTGATCTTTCCAAAGAAATCAAGAACACAAAGTTAGGCTTTGAAGTTTCTAAAAGTCCGATTTAAAGAACTGTAAAAATGAGGGTCTTACCATGATTATTTGGACGAGACTTGTGAACAAGAGTTGTAGGCCATCTCAATACCTTTCAAATGAGCTATAGAACACAATATTTGAGTGAGAAATGAAGGAGATACAGCAGTTTTAGTGTTCTGGTTCTGTTTTGGCCGAGAGCATGAAGAACAATGCCTTGGTTTCTTTTTGATTTTGATGAAAAATGATTTGCTTGGCTTGGTTGGTTTGATTTTTGTGTTTGTTTTAGTAAATTACCTAGTTGTCCTTGATTTTGTGTGGTTAAAAAGCCACCACATCTCCTTCCTTCCCATGTCATGCTTGTGTCATCCTCATGATGTCATCCTCCCCTCCTTGTCCTCTTCTTATTGGTTGGGTGACATCATCCTCTCTAATCCCTTTGATTAACTTCCTAATTGTTTGCTAATGACCGCTGATCTGTTATACGGTTCGCTTAACTTTCGTTTTCGTTTATCGTTTGAAGGATCATACCCGGCATCTTATTACTTAGGTTCCCTTAACCTTTCTCAATATATTATATTCCTTTTATGATCCTCTCCTATAATCCTTTAATTTAAATCCTTTTTATCCTGTTACCTTTTTCTCAAATCTTTCCGTATCTAGTGTATTTCCGGGAAAAATCAAAGTGTTCGGATTTGGATTCTGACGATCTTTACATACACTTATATCCCATATAAAGTACTAATAAAATCTCAGAATATCCATATCAGAACCCCTACATAGTGTGGCATGAAAAGTTTTCTCATTCAGCAAAAACACTATTCATAAGGGTTTCAAAAATTTCCCAAAAATTGGGGTTATTACAAAACGGTGCACCTATCTCAAGAAAATGTTGCCCAATCAAAGTACCCATGTCTTTATTATCGGGATCCATTTATAAAAAATATCTAGATCAACAATACTAGCAACAATAGCAACAATGATAGTAGCAAAATTGACAACAACGCAGAAATCCGGAATATAAAGATACTAAACATTATAGCATGCCTTCTCAATATCACAATAACTGATCAACCTCCCAGTGGCTAGATTCAAATCTGGCCTGAGGTTCGATATAAGGAAAGAGTTGCTTCGGCAACCCCCTTCTGGTGTGGAACATGCTTTTCAAGTGGCCTTAGAAAATAACTTACCAAGCTGGGGAGATAGCAGCAAGGGGCTTACTGATGGCAACCGAACTGCTAGGACAACACTCATTAAAATATAACATTAACAAATTCGATATACCGTGAAACTAGACAGACTATCCTAGTCACCAACCAAAAAGGGTAAACTGGTAGGTCAAGTCAAACTTAAGGAATCACGAACTTGGCTGCCACACGAGTCTGAGTTTCAGCTAACCATTCCTCTTAAGGCGATTTCTTATCTCTTGCAAATAACCCATCTACCACTGAGTTAGCTTTCCTAAAACTGCAACCTCCAATATCGAATCATGAATCCTCTCTGCTATCTTCATTTGTGAAGTAGCAACCAGAAGTAAAACTTCTATTTCTCCTGACAATTAACTTTTGTTTACTTGAAATAACCAGGACTGTCTAATTACAGAAGTTACTGACAAATTCACTACCAGGGAGTATCAAATTGAATTTCAAAATCAAAGAATTAATGAACAGGGAGGACAAGGGAAGAAGATATAGATATGACTGAGAGCAACTATATAAGTACATAAGATGGCCAGTCTTAGTACCGCACAGTTCACAACACATAATTCGGTGGCGTCCCACCAGACCCTTTGTCACACAAATAAATAGTCAAATCATATGCATTGTTTGCCCCAATCAGCCGATAAAATCACTGAGGAAAGAAACAATGTTGAAATGGAAATTCACAAATAGGAAGGGGAGAATCTGATTTGTAGTGAGATCAGCGGGACCCTAAGTGGCTTACTTCGCATTCTTAACTTTCTCATAGGAAAAGTAAGCAACTTATGGGATAGTAAACAATTACTCTGGAAATAAAATACGTCTTAAGAAAGAAGTATATGGGTTCAAGATATAAACAATAGTACTGATCCACATTCACTATGAAACTTGGCTGTTGTAGCAGCCGTTGGCTATTATCATTCCATTTGGACTCACCGAGGTCGCACACTTGGTCCAATAACATTCCTTAACATAGAAAATGCGATATTTAAAAATAACATTGGTGTCTCTTCAGGTGACACATCAAGGATCCGCTCAGAAGCTAAATTCTCTCATTCAGACTCGTTTTCTCGAGAGGAAAACTAGAAATCTCTATCAGACATTACCAATAATACATATACGAAGAAGATGTACTCTAGGCTAGGGCAGTTCCAGCCAATCCTCAATAAATGTCACGATTACGCCTCCGAAACCCTTGACTAAACTCATAGACTCCCTCCTTTGATTGAGTTGCTGACTCACATCTATATATAAACCTTCCTGCACTCTTTTGCCTCTACTCCTAACCTAAATCAGGGACTCAAACCTGTAGCTCTGATACCAACTGTGACGGCCTCAACAACGGGGTCAGGAGTTGACGTCATCAACCATAACAATAACAATCATAATATAATCCAATTCAATGTTACAACATAAACACGACCCCTTTACCAAGACCTTTTCCAGGTTTAAGTATGATTTAGGTTACAATCGTTATAAAACCAACTTATCCAACAATCCTGACACGACTAAGTTCATACAACAACTCAACAGACCATCTTTGGTCCAACACAACTACCTCAGAGGAGCCTGAAATGTAAGGAACTGGAACCCTGCCCTAACTATGATGGAAGAGTCTCCAAGGCATCTGCAATACATATATACAAAACATTCTGCAAGGGTGAGCAATCAATTACCCAGAAGTACCACTATATGAATAACAAGTAAAATGATTTAACATAAAACAGTTATAGGAACAGAATTCATAACTTCCTACAAAAATAAGTAAAATATGTATAAACTGGATATCAACAACTAGCATGCTCAGTAAAACAATAACATCAGTTCTGTGCTGTGTATAAATACCAGAGTCCGATTTTAGCATGCTATTTTTAATTACAAATCCACTATACAAGCCACTTATTCCGTTACGGGAACCACAAAACCAAACCAGATACATAGTGGATATGTGAAGACAGATGATCAGGCTATCAACACCGGACGGCTCTAACTGCCATCCCATACACCTGTTCCGAAACTTAGAGACTATCTAGGTCTCTAACCTACTGGACTAATCGGTTATGTAATGCGCGCAGCCGAGTTAGCCTCTTCCTCCACCTCAATAGGCCTACTCTGGCCCCTATGTATCCCATATCTGATCGTTTTATCCAGTTTTCAAAACACTTGTACCTATCTCATTTCAAAACCATTCATTTTAACAGCACACGTTAAACTAGTTCACAAATCATTTTCATTCGAGATAAGTACCTTTTGAAGTTACTTTTCCCCAAAACAGGTTTAAAACAGTGATTTATAGCTACAGGGGATACATAACTTAAAACGTTTATGTTCTTTTATGAAATTAAAACAGTCTATTCACACATACTGAACCATAAAAGAATGGTCAGAGGTTCTAGCCTTGCAGAACTTTACAACTATCTCTGATTGACCTTAAACCGATTTGGACACTCGGCTTTATCGTCTTACTATTTGACTATCCTGGATCCGACCTCGACACTCAGGCCCTTCGATTGTCGACTGATCACTAGGTTATCTTTAGTCTAATGCCAACTCTCGGGCTTTCCGACTAGAACCTACAGAGTCAAAATACCCTAATTTAGACATTCGATTATTCTTGACATATCCTCGCTAACAAACCTACCCATTCGATATCAAATCCCGACTCGTAATTATACATATTATAATAACACACGCAACAATTAGGGTTCACGTTCTCGAAAATCAGTTCAGTGTTCATTTTCAGAAAATACGTATACTCGTCATTTTACGAAATTAGGGTTATTGGTTTTGGCAAAATATTTCACCATAACATACAATCAAGTTTCGTATAATATATATATATATTTATATATTCGCTCGACGTCCCGCTAATTACCATATATGCTCCCGTATTTCCGTATTTTAATATCCCGGAAATTGGGCAGCACTTCCTTTATTTATCGGAGTATCCCATCGAACTAATTCGACGTCAAACAACAACCAATCAATCACAGTCCAACTAATCACACAATCCAAATTTCCCAAATTTGCAACCGCCAATTTAAACCAACTAGTTATTATTATTATTCGTATTTTATATTTTTAACTCATAGGACTCAGAAATATTCATCATAGTCCACCGTCAACTCATTGATGTTCATCGCTGACGACGGCAAAATCTGTCGGTGCCCGAATAATTCAGGTGTCCAGACCGATTCCACCAATTATTCATTAATTTTACGTATGGAAATTATTTTTATTTCATAAAAATCACTCAAATAATTTCCTGCAAGAAAAAAATATTAATTAATTAAAATAATTAACAGAACTTTCATCAAGACACACGCGTCTAAACACGCGCCAACAACCAAAAACGAACACAGAGCCGGAAAACATAACGGAAGCGAAGAAACTCAGGCGGCACAAGGTAGTATAAACTAACTGCACACACAGAGGCATATATTTTTATATATATACATACATAAACAAACAGGAATCAATCAAGGATGTTACCGAATAGCGGCGGCAGAAACCGCCTGAAAAAGCGAAAGGTAGAAATAAGAGGGAGGAGAAGATATAGGCGAAATAGATATAGCGAGAGGGAAGAGAACCAGGTCGCGAAGGAGGAGACAAGCGAGAGACATTGATAGCCAAGGGAGAGTAGCCGAGAAAAGAGAGACATATAGCTGTGTTTCTATATTTTTTAATCCAATAAGCAGTTGACACATTTTTGGTAAGACTGGAAAACTTGACACGTATACAAAACTATGGACACGTATACAAAACTATGGACACATATAAAATGCACTACAACCCTCTTTATGTTTCGCAATTTATCGAGCCAAGACGGACATAAAATAAATTCAGAAAATTATCAAAATAGTCTTAAAATTTTCTAAAAATTGCGAAGTTAATAAAATAAAATTTCCAAAATTTTTAAAACATTTTTGAAACGCAACCCATACCTGCATTTGATAATTAAACGAATTCACGCGCGGGTGAGATTAATCCCAAAAATTTCCAAAATAATTTTAAAATTCTCGGAATATTATAAACTTCATAAAATATGAGTTTCGTAATTTTTGAAGAATTCTGGAATTAAATACGGATTTTACGATTAAATGCATTCAGAAAATCATTTAAAGATAAATAATTAATAAAATATTGATTTCTCAATTTTTATAAAATTCCAAAAATAATACAGAAATTATAAACAATTAAAACAATTTTAGAGGAAATCCAAATATTTATGAAAATAAATATGCCATAAAACCACTTTTAAAAGTAACAACGAGACAACACAGCTCAACAAATAATTATACAAATAATCCTCGATCACCAACGATCACACATAATTAATAACAAAATAATATCCAACTGACAGAACCCATTCACATAGTTTATTTATTTAATTATTCAATAATTACATATTTAAATAATAAAAATATACGAGTCGTTATACCTATCATCCCAACAACCGCAATCATCCTAACTTCAGTTGGAGGAATTCTCAGAATGCGGTTCAGTAGCCTTATCAGTAGTATGCAACAAAACAATACAACCCTCCTGGTTTTCAGCAACCGTAGTATGCACCAAGACAACAACTCCAGCTACAATAATCTAATGAAAAATCTGAATTGGAGGAGTTAAGGCTCATGTGCAAGAGCCAAGCGGTTTCTATCAAGACCTTGGAAAATCAAATTGGGCAGATTGTCAATACCTTTCTGAATCGTCAACCTGGTACACTTCCAAGTGATGCTGAAGTTCCAGGCAAGAAGGAAGCTAAAGAGCAGGTTAAGGAAATCACATTGAGGTCTGGGAAGTTTGTAAATCCTGAAAAATCTCAAGTTTCGGAAGATTAAGCTGTGGCTGAGGAAGAAGTGCAGAAGGAAGTAGAAGTGGAACCAAGGAAGACTTTCGTGGAACACACTCCTCCTGAGGGTAATACAGGGGAGAAACAGATCTATCCTCCACCTCCCTTTCTCTAAGAGGCTGCAAAAGAAAAAGTTGGATAAGCAGTTTGAGAAGTTTCTGGAGGTGTACAAGAAACTTCATATCAACATGCCTTTCGCTGAAGCCCTTAAATATATGCCTAGTTATGCGAAGTTTATGAAAGGTATTCTCTCTCGGAAGGTGATAAGTGGCATTTTATACCACTTAGAACGTCTTAAAATGGCTTAAATTGGTGTCTTGAAATCAAGTATTTTGTGTATTTGATGCATTTTTCTAGTGTTTATGCATTTCAGGGTAATAGTTGCATTTCGGAGGAGGAATCATCAAGAATAAGTCTTGGCATGTGTTCACCATTGAGAGAGGAAAAGAACGGGCAGATTACGGCGAAGAAACGGAGCAAACCTGGAATTTTTCCAGTAGGGTCCTGCGCGCCCGCGCAGCAATGCTGAGCGGCCGCGCAGCAGCCTTGCGCGCCCGCGCAGAAATGCTGAGCGGCCGCGCAGGGTCGGGGAAAAAGCTGAATTATTTTAGACTTCTACTTCTGTTTGGCTTCCAACTTCTATGTAATCTGAGTTTTATGGGACTATTATATAAGTAGATTTGAGACGTTTTCATAGAGAATAAGAAGGAGATTATGTTTTAGATTGTGTTTTTGCGCAAGAAGCGAAGAAGATAAGGAAGAAGACCGATTTAGCACACTACAGCGAAGGGGAAGCATATTTTCTTGTGATTCTTGTTTCGTTGTAACGTTGGATGCTAGTTTTCTTGCTTTGACTTATTTACTCTTGTGACGTACTCTGTTTTAATATAATTAGTTTAGTTATTATTTTCTTGTGTTGTTTATCATGATTTCATATGAACCCATGATGGCGATAAGTTCTATTATGGGCTAATCGTGATCATGGGGTTGCAACGGATTTATTATGGAATTCTTTAGTTAATTGTTTAATACTTTAGTGTGTGATGATTGCATGATATCTAGTATTTGTTGTGCGTATTCGTCTTATGTGCATCGCGAACATATAAGATAGGGTGTTAATCTCTTGTGAAGCGACGGTGGATCTTGAGATTTAGAACTTGCCATGCTAGCATAGGTTCATGTACGTTGTGCATGATTAGTGGGTAACTCTAACAGTTTTATTTGCCCTATGTAATCAAAAGGAATAACTTGTGCTTAAATCGTTGTGTTGTCAATTTCTGTAGACATATAGGAACTCAACATAATTGATGACTATTCAACTTCTATCTTAATTGTGGATGCTTGGTAGAATGGTATTAGTACAATGAAAGTTGGCTTTTATCAGTTTCGTGTTATTCGATTAATATCATCACTATCACATGCTAAAGGTAATAACAATGGCTATAGAAGGAAGTAATAATGAAGTTGTGATCTCATGAGTGTTTTATTATTGATAAATTGAAGTGTTAGTTAAGTGGTTAATTAAGTCGTTAATTATAGTTAATATTTAATCAACAATTTTAAGTGTTATTATCTTAACATTGAGAAGTAATCATACATTGATGAGTGAGTTTAATTAGACAATAACTTAGTCTGAGTCTCTGAGGGAACGAACTAGAAAGTATTCTATATTACTTGCGAACGCGTATACTTGCGTGAATATTAGTGCGTGATTTCGCCCTAACAAGTTTTTGGCGCCGCTGCCGGGGACTCGGCGTATTTGTTTAGTTTATGTACTTACCATCATTGGTCATTAGGACTCAGTGATTAGGACGTAGTAGTTAATTACTCTTTTCGGTTGTGTTTCAGGTACTTTAGCAAGCGTTTATGCAAACTCGTTCTCGTGCTCGCAAGAGAACCTTAGATACAGCTGAGGAGAAAGACGAAGTTCTTGATACTCCGGAGAAGTTAGATTTTGAGGATTCGGATTCAGGAACTGAGCAGAAAGAACCAGTAAACATGGGAGATCGTATTGTTCAAGCTGATCCAGCTCTTATGGATTTTTCTCGGCCTAAAATTGATGACATTCAGTCAAGCATCCTTCATCCGGCTATTCAAGCTAACACATTTGAAATCAAGCCGGGCACTATTCAGATGGTGCATAATTCTGTTTCTTTTGGAGGAGCGGCAACTGAAGACCCCAACATGCACATAAGGAATTTTGTCGAGATCTGCAGCACTTTTAAGTATAATGGCGTGACTGATGAGGCTATCAAGTTGAGGCTTTTCCCATTCTCACAGAGGGATAAAGCTAAAGACTGGTTACATTCTGAACCAGCTGGGTCAATCACTACGTGGCAAGATCTTGCGCAAAAGTTTCTGGTGAAGTTTTATCCAATGGCAAAGACTGCTGCTATGAGGAGTGCTCTTACTCAATTTGCGCAGCAACCTACAGAATCTATGTGCGAGGCTTGGGAACGCTACAAGGAAATGTTGAGAAAATGTCCACATCATGGAATGCCGGATTGGATGGTAATCACTGGTTTTTATAATGGTTTGGGGGCCCAATCTCGGCCCATGCTCGATGCAGCAGCTGGAGGCGCCTTATGGGCTAAAAGCTATACTGAGGCGTATAATCTTATCGAGACGATGGCTGAAAATGAGCATCAAAACCCAACTCAGAGGATGACGTCAGGCAAGGTAGCAGGTATTCTGGAAGTTGATGCAGCCACCGCTATTGCAGCCCAGCTCCAAGCGCTATCAATGAAGGTTGATTCTTTGGCTACGTATGGAGTTAATCAAATAGCTATGGTTTGTGAGCTTTGTGCAGGTTCTCATGCTACGGATCAGTGTTCTCTTGTCAACGAATCTGTTCAGTATGTGAATAATTATCAGCGACAACAGCAGCCTGTGCCAGCGACCTATCATCCTAACAACAGAAATCATCCAAATTTCAGCTGGGGGAATAATCAGAATGCTATTCAGCCAACATATCAGCAAGGAGTAAGTAAACAGTTTAACCGACCTGGATTCCAGCAACCACAGCAGTATGCTACAAGGCAATCATATCCTCAACAGGGAAGTGCAGCTGCACCTACTAGTGCTGATTTTGAGGAACTTAAGCTGTTGTGCAAGAGTCAGGCAGTTTCTATCAAGACCTTGGAAAATCAAATCGGTCAATTAGCCAATGCAGTGCTCAATCGTCAACCTGGCACTCTTCCCAGTGACACGGAAGTACCAGGCAGGAAGGAAGCTAAAGAGCAAGTCAAGGCTATTACCTTAAGGTCTGGAAAAGTAGCTGATGCTGAAAAGGCAAAAGAAGTCGAAGCTGAAGTTAAAGACGAAGAATTTAAGCAAAAGGAGAAAGTGGCGGAACCAAAGAAGACTACTGTTGAACACACTCTGCCTGAGGCTAATACAGGGGAGAAACAGCTCTATCCTCCCCCACCTTTTCCTAAGAGATTGCAGCAACAAAAGCTGGATAGACAGTTCGGGAAGTTTCTGGAGGTGTTCAAGAAACTTCACATCAATATACCTTTCGCTGAGGCTCTGGAACAAATGCCTAGTTATGCGAAGTTTATGAAGACTATTCTTTCAAGGAAGGTGAAACTGGATGACCTTGAAACCGTTGCTCTCACGGAAGAATGCAGCGCGGTTCTGCAACAAAAGTTACCACCAAAACTGAAAGATCCAGGAAGCTTCACCATTCCTTGCACCATTGGCAATCTAACTTTTGACAAGTGCCTTTGTGATTTGGGAGCAAGCATTAATCTGATGCCGTTGTCGATCTTTAAAAAGCTGGATCTGCCTGATCCAAAACCCACATACATGTCGCTACAATTGGCGGATCGTTCCATTACTTACCCAAGGGGCATAGTTGAGGATGTGCTCGTCAAGGTGGATAAGCTCTTCTTTCCTGCTGATTTTGTTATTCTGGATTTTGAGGAAGATAAGAAGATTCCCATAATCTTGGGAAGGCCTTTCTTGGCTACTGGCCGTACCTTGATAGATGTGCAAAAAGGGGAACTTACTATGCGGGTCCAAGATCAGGATGTGACCTTCAACGTATTCAAGGCAATGAAATTCCCTACAGAAGATGAGGAGTGCTTAAAAGTGGATGTGATTGATTTTGCGGTTACTTCGAAACTCGATCACATGCTAATGTCTGATGCATTGGAAAAGGCCTTAGTGGGGGATTTTGACAGCGATAATGAAGATAGCAACGAGCAATTACAATATCTGAACGCTTCTCCATGGAAGCGAAAGCTCGACATACCATTTGAATCTCTTGGTACTTCTGACCTTAAGAATGCTGAAGGGAAGCTCAAACCATCAATAGAGGAAGCACCTACCTTGGAGCTCAAACCATTACCTGAACACTTGAGGTATGCTTTTTTAGGTGATTCATCTACGTTACCTGTTATTATTTCAGCTGACCTTTCAGGTAGTGAGGAAGACAAGCTCTTAAGGATTTTGAGAGAATTCAAATCGGCTATAGGATGGACCATAGCAGACATCAAGGGGATAAGTCCTTCATATTGTATGCATAAAATTCTGTTAGAGGAAGGTAGTAAGCCAACTGTGGAACAGCAGCGAAGACTGAACCCGATCATGAAGGAGGTGGTGAAGAAAGAAATTCTGAAATGGCTAGATGCAGGCATCATTTATCCTATTTCTGACAGCTCGTGGGTGAGCCCCGTGCAATGTGTACCTAAGAAAGGAGGTATCACAGTGGTCGCAAATGAAAAGAATGAGCTCATCCATACTCGAACAGTTACAGGATGGAGAGTATGCATGGATTATAGAAAATTGAACAAAGCCACAAGGAAGGATCACTTCCCTCTCCCATTCATTGATCAAATGCTTGACAGATTAGCGGGACATGAGTATTTTTGTCTTCTGGATGGTTATTCCGGGTATAATCAGATTTGTATTGCACCAGAGGATCAGGAAAAGACTACCTTCACTTGTCCATTTGGTACATTTGCTTTTCGTAGAGTTTCGTTTGGGTTATGTGGCGCCCCGGCCACCTTTCAGAGATGTATGATGGCTATATTCTCTGACATGATTGGAAATAACGTCGAAGTGTTCATGGATGACTTCTCCGTTTTTGGACACTCATATGATGAATGTTTGAACAATCTGCGCGTCATACTCAAAAGATGCGTGGAAACTAATTTGGTACTTAATTGGGAGAAATGTCATTTTATGGTGCGTGAAGGCATTATCCTTGGGCATAAGGTCTCTAGCAAGGGTCTGGAGGTGGACAAGGCCAAGGTGGGAGTCATTGAAAATCTTCCCCCACCCAATTCTATGAAAGGAATCCGTAGTTTTCTCGGTCATACGGGTTTTTATCGGCGATTCATCAAGGACTTTTCAAAGATATCTAAGCCGTTGTGCAATTTACTTGAGAAAGATGTGCCTTTCAAATTTGATGATGAATGTTTGGCAGCATTCGAGACTCTCATGGAGAGTTTGATCACGGCACCAGTTATTACAACACCAGATTGGACAGAACCGTTTGAGATGATGTGTGATGCGAGTGACTATGCGGTAGGTGCAGTTCTGGGACAGCGCAAGAAAAATCTCTTCCATGTGGTCTACTATGCGAGTAAGACTTTAAATGGGGCCCAATTGAACTACACCACTATTGAGAAGGAGCTTTTGGCTATAGTCTTTGGCTTTGAGAAATTTCGATCTTATCTGCTTGGTACGAAAGTGACAGTATTCACTGATCATGCAGCTATTCGCTATCTGGTTTCTAAGAAGGATTCGAAGCCGAGACTCATTCGTTGGGCGCTTTTACTTCAAGAATTTGAGTTAGAGATCAAAGATAGAAAAGGTACCGAGAATCAAGTAGCTGACCATCTCTCTAGGTTGGAGAATCCCGATTCTACTTCACAAGATAGGACGTTAATCAATGAATCTTTTCCGGATGAGCAGTTGTTTGCAATTCAGGAGGAAGAACCATGGTTTGCAGATATTGTAAACTATCTTGTCAGCAATATAATGCCGCTTAATTTGACATCCGCTCAAAAGAAGAAGTTTCTACATGAGGTGAAGTGGTATATGTGGGATGAACCATATTTGTTTAGACAGGGAGCTGACCAGATCATCAGGAGATGTATCCCGTTCTGTGAGATGGAGGGGATATTATGAGACTGCCATTCCACGGTTTATGGTGGACACTATGGAGGTGAGAAGACGGCAGCTCGTATTCTGCAAGCAGGTTTTTTCTGGCCTACTTTGTTCAAGGATGCTCATCAGTTTGTTTTAAGGTGTGATCGTTGCCAAAGAGTGGGAAATTTGTCAAGGAAGGATGAGATGCCATTAAATGTGATGCTTGAAGTTGAGGTCTTTGATGTGTGGGGAATCGATTTCATGGGGCCTTTTATCTCGTCTTGCAATAATCAGTACATCTTGCTGGCAGTCGATTATATCTCAAAATGGGTCGAAGTTAAAGCTTTACCGATAAATGATGCAAAGGTAGTACTAAATTTTCTTCATAAGCAAATTTTCACAAGGTTTGGAACGCCTCGGGTAATCATAAGTGATGAAGGATCGCATTTTTGTAACCGTAAGTTCACTTCTATGATGCAGCGTTATAATGTGAATCATCGAGTAGCTACTGCCTATCATCCGCAAACAAATGGTCAAGCGGAAGTGTCTAACAGAGAGATAAAGCGCATTCTAGAGAAGGTCGTTTGTCCGTCAAGGAAGGATTGGTCTTTAAAGCTCGATGAAGCTGTTTGGGCTTACAGAACAGCATACAAAACTCCACTTGGGATGTCACTGTTTCAGTTGGTGTACGGTAAGGGATGTCATCTACCGGCGAAGCTTGAGCATAAGGCCTACTGGGCATTGAAGAAATTGAACCTGGATTTAGATGCAGCTGGTAAGAAAAGAATGCTTCAGCTTAATGAACTTGATGAATTTCGACTTCAAGCGTACGAGAATAACAAAATGTATAAGGAAAAGGTGAAGAGGTGGCACGATAGGAAGCTACATCCTAAGTTATTTGTGCCAGGGCAACAAGTTCTGTTATTCAACTCTCGGCTCCGACTTTTTCCTGGGAAGTTGAAATCAAGGTGGTCTGGACCTTTTATTGTCAAAACTGTGTTTCCACATGGAGCGGTGGAAATTTTTGAGAATGATTCGGACCAAGCATTCAAGGTTAACGGTCAGCGGTTGAAGCACTACTATGGGGACATGGCAAACCGAGAGGTGGTTAGTGCCATTTTGTTGACTACTTGAGAAAGGTACGGAACGTCAAGCTAATGACGAAAAAGAAGCGCTGCGTGGGAGGCAACCCATGAATTGTTGTTACAGGAACCCTTAGAAGTTACTAACCTATCCAAAAACACAAAAAAATCAGAAAAAAGGGGCTGAAATTTTTTTTTTCCAGAGACCCTCTGCGCGCCCGCGCAGCTATGCTGAGCGGCCGCGCAGCTTGCTGCGCGCCCGCGCAGAAATGCTGAGCGGCCGCGCAGGGGTCGAGTTCCAGAAAATTTTTTACAGTCAGAAAAAAAAAACACAAAAAACCCATCACAGCCCATAAATCCACGAATTCTTTTCCCATTACCCCATGATTTTATCCCTCAACCCCACTCCTAATCTAATTTAACCTACTCCACACCCTATATATACATACACCTATCCCACATATCTCCCACAAACTTCCTACACTTAAACCCTCTCATAAACATCAAAAATCAGTTCTTACACACTTTTATTCACAAATCAATGGCACCCAAGAGAGCACGCACTATTGACAGCAGCAGCACAGTTCCTACTGCTGATTCATCAAGGGGTACTGCTACAAGGCCTCGGTTAACTGACAGAGCTGCGGAGGAGGAGTACACTAGGCTGTTGGGGAAGCCGATTCTGAAGGAGAGGGGGTTTTTACCATCAGGGAGGGATGGTGAGTTGTTGCCCATGATTGCAGAGAAGGGGTGGATAGCTTTTTGTGAGTCACCCGAAGCGGTACCGATGAGTGTTGTTCGCGAGTTCTACGCGAACGCGAAGGCTGAAAAGAATGGGTTTTCTGTAGTTCGTGGGCTGACGGTTGATTATCATCCTGCGGCGATTCGCCGTGTGATTGGACAGCGAGAGAGAAAGCCCGAGGAGGAGAACTGGAATGAAAAGACTGCTGAGGATTTTGACTTGGATTTGATTTGTGCGACTCTCTGTCGACCGGGCACAGTTTGGAACCGCAGTCCAGCCAATAATGAGTATCGTCACTTTCCGGCGATCGCCATGAACAGGTATGCCCGTGCATGGAATGCATTTATATGTGCTAATATTTTGCCTTCTTCACATGCACACGAGGTCACAGTTGAGAGAGCACAGTTGTTGTGGGGAATTCTGAATGAGGAATACTATGTGGACCTTGGTGAGTTTATCTACCAAGGAATTCTGAAGTTTTTGAGGGGAGCAAAGCATATGAACATCCCTTATGCATCCACGGTTATGAAGCTATGCCGAGCAGTAGGAGTGAACTGGCCGGCTCATGAGCAGTTGCAGTTGCCAGCAGCTCCGATAGATTCTGGCACTTTGAATGGGATGCAGGAGTGGACCGGTGGTGAGCCTGAGGAGCATGGGCTGGGTTATCGTCTTCCAGGAGGACGTCCAGCACGAGGTGCTACTATGGCTAGACCAGGGCGTGGTGAGGCTGGTTCTTCGAGAGCTCAGGAGGGTGCTGGGATGGGTGATGCCCAGTATAGGAGGCTTTCACGGCGGATGGATGCCATGTATGAGACGCAGAGCAGGTTTGCTCAGGAGCTCACCCTTGCGTTAGGGACTGCTTTTTGAGGCCTTGGAGCTGATATCCAGTGGCCAGTTTTTGGTGAGGACTCTGCATACCCGCCGCCTGATACTCCACCCACTGAGGGTGATGATGATGATGACTCCGAGTAGGTATACCCTGTGTTCCTTTCTACTACCTTCACTGGGGACAGTGAAGATTTTAAGTTTGGGGGTGGTAGTTAAGGAATATTTTGTGTGTGTCATATAGCTGCATATTCATGATAGTTAGTTCATATAGTTGCATAATTTTTGTCATATAGTTTTTTTTATAGCTTTAGTTGTTTGTCATATCATATAGCTCATGCATATACCATGATCCCTTTTGCAATGATTGATCGACTGAATTGTGATATTGATGCGAGTGTAGTGATAGCATTAAAGTGTTATTAAGTTGTGTAGGTTGATATGCATGCTAGAAGCACTTGTATTTTCACTAAGTCTTAGAGAATGCTTAAGGGCTAGATTGTTGTTATGATCTGATTATTTTCGAGGATAATCTATTTATTATGCTTAGAATTTGATAATAGGTTCTTAGTGGTAAAGGCATGAAAAAGAAAAAAAAATGGAGTAAAAATGGAATTTGTTGCTAGTTGTGGCTAGGCGTCAAATGGCTAGTAGCCGGCTCGCATGTTATGCGAGTAGTCTAGGGTTGAGCAAGATGGAGCGAAACGCACTTGCTCAGAGAAAAAAAAATTAATTTTTTTTTTGCATAATTGATCAAGAGTGGGCTCTTTGGTATTCGAGTTATTAAGTTCTTAGGGGACTTTGTGCCTAGTGACCTAAGGCTTTTAGAGTCTGGGATCCGCTAACCTAACGCTCGTTACATGGATACCATTGTATAAGTCTTTTGTGGACCTCACTCATTGCACGGTCAAATAAGCATTTGAGTTGTAAATAAAAAGCACGATGCCGTAGTAAGCTCCAGAGTTCTTGTAGTGTTGTATATCACTTTGTGCCTAGAATTTTTATTCTTTGTATAATCGTAGGATTGCCTTGAGGATAGTCTAGTCATAGTAATTGGTCTAGTTCCGAAGCATATATGTTAAGCATTTGCACACACCACATTTCTGGCTGTATGTCCGTTTGCATGAGTTTATTGATCTTTAGTGTCTAACTGCATTCGTTGAGACGTGACAATTTGGTTGGTTAATTGTAGTAAGGGGGATCGTTGCATTTTCATATAGATTGCATTCATGCATATTTTTATTTGTTTTAAGTCTGTGACGCTTGAGGACAAGCATCGATTTAAGTTTGGGGGTGTGATAAGTGGCATTTTATACCACTTAGAACGTCTTAAAATGGCTTAAATTGGTGTCTTGAAATCAAGTATTTTGTGTATTTGATGCGTTTTTCTAGTGTTTATGCATTTCAGGGTAATAGTTGCATTTCAGAGGAGGAATCATCAAGAATAAGCCTTGGCATGTGTTCACCATTGAGAGAGGAAAAGAACGGGCAGATTACGGCGAAGAAACGGAGCAAACCTGGAATTTTTCCAGTAGGGTCCTGCACGCCCGCGCAGCAATGCTGAGCGGCCGCGCAGCAGCCTTGCGCGCCCGCGCAGAAATGCTGAGCGGCCGCGCAGGGTCGGGGAAAAAGCTGAATTATTTTAGACTTCTACTTCTGTTTGGCTTCCAACTTCTATGTAATCTGAGTTTTATGGGACTATTATATAAGTAGATTTGAGACGTTTTCATAGAGAATAAGAAGGAGATTATGTTTTAGATTGTGTTTTTGCGCAAGAAGCGAAGGAGATAAGGAAGAAGACCGATTTAGCACACTACAGCGAAGGGGAAGCATATTTTCTTGTGATTCTTGTTTCGTTGTAACGTTGGATGCTAGTTTTCTTGCTTTGACTTATTTACTCTTGTGACGTACTCTGTTTTAATATAATTAGTTTAGTTATTATTTTCTTGTGTTGTTTATCATGATTTCATATGAACCCATGATGGCGATAAGTTCTATTATGGGCTAATCGTGATCATGGGGTTGCAACGGATTTATTATGGAATTCTTTAGTTAATTGTTTAATACTTTAGTGTGTGATGATTGCATGATATCTAGTATTGGTTGTGCGTATTCGTCTTATGTGCGTCGCGAACATATAAGATAGGGTGTTAATCTCTTGTGAAGCGACGGTGGATCTTGAGATTTAGAACTTGCCATGCTAGCATAGGTTCATGTACGTTGTGCATGATTAGTGGGTAACTCTAACAGTTTTATTTGCCCTATGTAATCAAAAGGAATAACTTGTGCTTAAATCGTTGTGTTGTCAATTTCTGTAGACATATAGGAACTCAACATAATTGATGACTATTCAACTTATATCTTAATTGTGGATGCTTGGTAGAATGGTATTAGTACAATGAAAGTTGGCTTTTATCAGTTTCGTGTTATTCGATTAATATCATCACTATCACATGCTAAAGGTAATAACAATGGCTATAGAAGGAAGTAATAATGAAGTTGTGATCTCATGAGTGTTTTATTATTGATAAATTGAAGTGTTAGTTAAGTGGTTAATTAAGTCGTTAATTATAGTTAATATTTAATCAACAATTTTAAGTGTTATTATCTTAACATTGAGAAGTAATCATACATTGGTGAGTGAGTTTAATTAGACAATAACTTAGTCTGAGTCTCTGAGGGAACGAACTAGAAAGTATTCTATATTACTTGCGAACGCGTGTACTTGCGTGAATATTAGTGCGTGATTTCGCCCTAACAGAAGGTGAAGCTTGATGACTTAGAGACCGGAGCTCTCACGGAGGAGTGCAGTGGTGTGCTGCAACAAGAGTTAACTCTGAAGCTTAAAGATCCTGGAAGCTTCACTATTCCTTGCACTATCAGAAACTTTTCGTTTGACAAGTGTTTATTTGATTTGGGAGCTAGCATCAACTTGATGCCTTTGTCTGTATTCAAGAAGTTGGATTTACCTGATCCAAAACCTACTTATATGTCCGGGCAGTTGGCTAATCGCTCTATTACATATCCATGAGGCATTGTGGAGGAAGTATTGGTCAAGGTGGACAAACTCATTTTTCCTGCTAATTTTGTAATTCTTGATTTCTAGGAGGATAAGAAGATTCCCATAATCTTGGGAAGACCTTTCTTGGCTATGGGCCGCACCTTGATAGATGTGTAGAAGGGTGAGCTTACCATGCGAGTGCTGGATCAGGATGTAACTTTCAATGTGTTTAATGCCATGAAATTCCCTATTGAAAATAAGGAGTGCTTAAAAGTGGAGTTGGTTGATTCTGTGGTTACTTCAGAACTTGATCAATTACTAAGGTCTGATGCCTTAGAAAAGGCCTTGTTGGGGAATTCAAATAATGAATATGACGAAGGTGATGAGCAGTTATAATATCTGAATGCTTCTCCTTGGAAGTGAAGGCTGGATATGCCTTTTGAATCTCTTGGAATGGAGGAGCTGAACAAATCCCCAAAGCACCTCAAGCCATCTATTGAGGAAGCTCCTACACTTGAGCTTAAACCATTGCCTGAACACTTAAGGTATACTTTTTTAGGTGATGCATCTAATTTTCCTGTTATTATTGCATCTGACCTATCAGTTAGTAATGAAGTAAAGCTCTTAAGAATTCTGAGAGATTTCAAATTGACAATTGGATGGACTATAGTAGATATCAAGGGAATCATCCCTTCTTATTATATGCATAAAATTCTGCTTGAGAAAGGTAGCAAGCCTACTGTTGAGCAACAGAGAAGGCTCAATCCGATAATGAAAGAAGTTGTGAAGAAGGAGATTCTCAAGTGGCTAGATGCAGGAATCATTTATCCTATTTCTGACAGTTCTTGGGTGAGTCCAGTTCAGTGTGTGCCAAAAAAAAGAGGCATCATAGTTGTTGCTAATGAGAAGAATGAGCTCATTCCTACTAGAATAGTCACGGGGTGGAGAGTTTGCATGGACTACAGGAAGCTGAACAAGGCCACAAGGAAGGATCACTTCTCTCTTCCTTTTATTGATCAGATGCTTGACAGATTGGCTGGGCATGAGTACTATTGTCTTCCGGATGGCTACTCGGGTTATAATCAGGTTTGTATCGCTCTAGAGGATCAGGAAAAGACTACCTTCACTTGTCCCTTTGGTACTTTTTCCTTCATAAGAGTTTCTTTTGGGTTGTGTGGTGCACCTGCCATATTTCAGAGGTGCATGATGGAGATCTTCTCTGACATGATTGGTTAGAATGTGGAGGTGTTCATGGACGATTTCTCTGTGTTCGGAGATTCTTTTGATGAATGCTTGCAAAATCTTAGCGCCGTTCTTAAAAGGTGTGTTGAGACCAATCTGGTTCTCAACTGGGAGAAATGTCACTTCATGGTGCGATAGGGCATCATTCTTGGGCACAAGGTCTCCAGTAAGGGTCTCGAGGCGGATAAGGCCAAGGTGGGGGTAATTGAAAACCTTCCTCCACCAATTTCCGTTAAGGGAGTCCACAGCTTTCTTTGTCATGCGGGTTTCTATAGGCGGTTCATCAAGGACTTCTCCAAAATTTCTAAACCCTTGTGCAATCTCCTAGAGAAAGATGTCCTGTTCAAGTTTATTGACAAGTGCCTAGATGCTTTTGAGTTCTTGAAGAAGAGTTTGATAACGGAACCTGTCATAACTACACCCGATTGGAATGAGCCTTTTGAGATGATGTGCGATGCAAGTGACTATGCAATTGGACCAGTTCTTGCGCAAAGAAAGAACAATATATTTCATGTGGTCTACTATGCTAGTAAGACCCTAAATGGTGCTCAACTGAACTATACTACTACTGAGAAAGAACTCTTAGCCATTGTCTATGGTTTTGAGAAGTTTCGATCTTATTTTCTTGGGATGAAGGTGACAATTTTCACTGATCATGCTGCTATTCGATATCTCGTTTCGAAGAAGGACTAGAAGCCTAGATTGATTCGATAGTGTTACGACCAACATTTTGTGTAATATTATTTAACTCTGTATCATATTAGAGTCGATTATAAATATGCATAATGATTGTACGTTTGTGTGAATGGAAATTGCTGCATTATAAATTACTTTATGGAGTATATAAATTTTTTTCAATGCAAGAGTTTTATTAATTGCCCTTATTTTTTATTTATAAAGAATATTCTATACCCTGGAAAATTATCTTTTAAAAAAAAATTTCACTCACAAATTTCAAAAGTGATCTCATAAAATTTCTAAAAATCCAAGTTATTTTATGGTATAAATTTTATAATTTTTGAACTTTTATTTTATTTTATAAAAGTAAATCTTTGAAAATTTGTTGTTTAATAATTAGAAAATTACATGGAAACCCTTGCATGCAAATCACTATTCCATTAAATTAAAGGGTAAAAAAGACATTTCTAACCCCACTAACTCACATTTTGTTAGCCAAATTACCTCCTTGACCTTGCATGCAAAATGGCCTAACTTTAGCTAGAGGGTGTCTCTTGTCATTTCCTAAATCCACTCACATTTTAGTCAAATCAAGGACATAAAAAAACCAAAGAGTGATGATCACTTCATTCCACCCCACCACTTCACCCTCCCCTTTCTCCTCCTCCCTCCCTCTCGGCTTTTCCCTTCTCGACCATTCCATAGCTGAGGCCCCATTCCCTTCCTTTCTTCATTTCTTCAATCAAACAATCATCCTATAATCAAGTAATATTACTCCCTACATGTTGTTCTTATATATCTCAAAAGTTTAGAGTGAAAAACTTATGTGTTGACCTTGCATGGTGGTGTTTTTGTTAAACTCAAAGTGAACATCCTTGATTCTTGTGAATCCAAGGCTTTCACCATGAGTTATAGTATCATAGGGTTGAGAATGGGTAGACATGAGTGTGTTACACTTATGCAAATGTTGTTTTCACCCTAATCCATTCGGCCATGACTTGATAGGAGCCGAATGGATGGTGTTTTGTTGCCTTGTTACATTTTTTGTATGTTTTGTGATGATAACATGAAATTTGTAGTAAAAGCTTGGTAAAAACCTTTGCATGCTAGGTGGTCATTTAGTTATAATCCATGATAGGCTTGCATGTTGAATTATGATGAAAATTTATTTGGAAATCATGTTGTTTTGGCTTATAAGATTCGAAGGCATGCATGCATGTAAACCACTCTTGAATTTTGGAAGTTCTTGAATGGATAGTGTTCTGTTGCCTTGTTTCATTTTTTGTGTGTTTTTGTGATGATAACATGAAATTTGTAGTAAAAACTTGGTAAAAACCTTGGCATGCTAGGTGGTCATTTATTTATAATCAATGCTAGGCTTGCATGTTGAATTATGATGAAAATTTATTTGGAAATCATGTTGTTTTGGCTTGTAAAATTTGAAGGCATGCATGCATGTAAACCACTCTTGAATTTTGGAAGTTCTTGATCATTTGGATTGATATTTTTGTTAGTAAACTTTAATTTCAGTTAAGTTAAAATATTAATTAAGATTTGTGCTCCTTAATATGTGATGTTAATTCGTTTATATTTATAAAGAAGGTAAAAGTTGTTGTCCTTGAAAACTTGATGACTTGTAATTTGTGTAATATGATTACTTTTATTTTGCTATGTTGCACCTTAGGTAAGGATGATCTCCACTAAGCCTATTTTGAGTGTAAGAGAGTTAGTTCAGTAGATCACCTTGGTTGAGATTTGGTTTGGGTTTTTGGTTGTTGTTGGTTGGGTTTGTCAAGTAAGAATATTGGTGAAAGGGAGAGTATTAGTTTCTGCAGAAAATCAGTTTGATACCCTGAGGTTTAGAGTGAGATTTGTCCATGTCATTGTTGTGAACTTTGAGGCCCAAGCCACCAGAAGCTAGCACTAGTAGTATACAATATGTTTTAGGTGTTTGTTGGAGGTTTGTAAGATGCTTGGTTAGGTGCATGAGTGGAACCACAAAATCTGTCCAGCAGGGGACAGTTTTGTTGCAACTTAGAAATGTGAAGTTTTGACCATGTCATAGGTAGGCCCTCATTAGGCCCTATTGGGCCTTAGTTAGAGGGAGTGTCAGAGGAGTTTTTCCAGCCATATTTCATAGTATTTGAGTTAGAATAATGTGTCACAAGTTAGTTCAAGTCAGGACCTTTTCTGCCCAGAAAAACAGGGGAACCATGGACTTTAAGCTTAGGCCTAGGGAGGCCCAAGCCAGGCCCTTGAGCCACATAAAGTTTGGGAGTTGCCTTATGATCAGAAGAGTCTAGTGTAGAAGTTTTGGAGGTAAAATTGAAGTGTAAGAGTGTTAAATACACCCAAGAAACCTTAGATGTCATTACGAAATTTACTATAATTAGCACCTTCACTTACCACATTGTTTTAGAGCACTTATGAGTGAGGCCTAGGTTGACTACTATAGTTGAAAGATATCCTAAATCCAGTAGAGTGAAAGGCCCAAGTTAGGGTCAACAGGAATTGGATGGTTTAGTAAAGGCACTTCGAGTTAGGAAGCCAAAATGTGGAGATTTTGTCTAGTTTAGCAATCAAGTGACTTAAGTTGTGGAGCGAGATCATCCAAGCCTAGTGTTGCAATATGGTGTGTGTGATATTATTTGGTACTTAAAAATGGTATGTGAGCATACGTGGCTATGTGTGCTACTATGTTTATAAGGTGATCATAAATTGCGTGTATATAGGCCTAAGTGCCATTGTGTTAATTTCGGTTTGCAAATAGGTTGAGTTGGTGAGAATATATTATAATGAGGTTATTATTATTTGTGTAGGATCTCGAGACAAGGGTAAACTTGCCATAAAGGTCGAGTAAAGCTTCCAGTTGCTCCTACCTGCCAGTCCAGTCCAGCCTTTCTCAAGGCAAGTGATCCAACCTACTTTTTAGTTTACACTGTAAATGTGTGATAACTAGTTCCTATATATGATGCGAGTATTCTGATTTATCTTGTTATACATGAACTAAGTGGTTCTCAAACCTATCTTCGTATTATATAGAAATGCCATGAACTCTCAAGTGTCTATTGCAAGTAATTTCGCCTCATTTGGAGATTGTTATGAAAGTAGATCAAATGTCATATTATGCTAGCATACCAAAGAAATTGTGATGTTGAACCATGTGTAAGCTATACTCAATAACCTCAGCTTGAAGCCTAGAAGCCAGTCATTCCTTAAAGATTGTTAATGATTGCTTGATAACCCTATCCTTACCCTAAAGCTTGATACCCTGTTATACCTTGAGTTGATGATCACGTTCTTTGTATTTTAACACCTATATCATACCGGGAACCAGTAATGCTTATCTTCTTGATATTTTAATACCTATACCTTATCTGAAACTATTGCTTTAAGCCTAGTCTGACATTACTCTTCCATATTATCCGATAACCTTACTAAATCTCCTTGTCAAAGTCCTTGTAAATTGAAACCTTCCAAATTACCCTGATAGAGTAAAGCCTAGTGGATCATGGCCCTAGTGGACATATTTCCAGTGTTTCAAAGTGGATTCATACCCCCTTGATAAAAATGGTTACTTTTTAAGAAATTAATCAATCGACATCAGTTTTTGAAATGATTAAAAATTTGGATTTTCAGTCCCAAAGGGGGATAAATGTTTTCTTTAAATAGTGGATCTGGGCTGAGACGCGAGTCCTTTCCACACTTAAATTATATGCTTAAAAGTTGCCTAGGGATCCCATTAATGTTTTAGAACCCAGCGAGGTTCGGGATTACTTTGCGGCTGATCACTGGCTGTAATCCGTAGCGTCATAAAATGGTTTTTGATTAAGAAATGATTTTGGAAATATTTTGATACAAACAATTGATGCCATCACCCAAAAGTTCATCTCTTATTATTATTAGCTTTATCTTAACATTGTTATTCTCTTATACATCTCGATTTATGTTTTGTACCGTATTGTTTAGCACTTGTTGAACATTTGGCTCACTACTTGCTTTCACCCTGATATTACAGCTAGCAACTATGGTTAGATTCAAGCAGACAGCACGTAAGACTTGTGATGCCGATGCGTATGTTCGAGCTTAGGTAGAATAATAGATAGTTTTGTGTGAGGACTTGATATTAAAATCAGTTGTAATAGTTAATAGTGTTGGGCTGATCCAAACCCTAAACTGTAAGATCTTGGATTCAGTTATATTTACCTTTCTTTTAACTATTGTAATAGTTTTTATATTATGTATTTTTAAGTTGGGGGTGTGACAGATAGGTTCTTTTACTTCAGGAATTTGAGTTAGAGATCAAGGATAGAAAAGGTACTGAGAATCAAGTCACTGATCATCTCTCTCGTTTGGAAGATCCAAGTGCAACTTCACAGGATAAAACATTGATAAATGAGTCTTTTCCCGATGAGCAATTGTTTGGGGTGCAAGAAGATGAACCGTGCTTCACAGACATTATGAACTACCTTGTGAGTAATATTATGCCTCCAGACTTGTCTTCTGCTCAAAAAAAGAAGTTTCTTCATGAGGTGAAGTGGTACACGTGGGATGAGCAATTTCTGTTCAGGCAAGGAGCTGACCAAATCATCAGGAGATGTATTCCGTACAGTGAAGCGGGGGGGGGGGGGATCTTGTGAGACTATCATTCGACTGTTTATGGAGGCCACTATGGTGGAGAGAAGACATCAGCTCGTATCCTTCAAGCGGGATTCTTCTGGCCAACATTGTTTAAGGATGCACATCAGTTTGTTTTGAAGTGTGTTCGATGTCAGCGTGTGGGTAATATGTTTAAAAGGGATGAGATGCTTCTTAGTTGCTTGAATAAAATTTAAGTGTATCTTGTTTGTTATTAAAAAGCTTCGGGAGAAATTTAACAAAGAGTTATAATGGATTTTTAACAAATTAAGATAAACCACTTAATATCAACGAGGAGACTTTATATCATATATCAAATTATAGAAATATTTCTCAACTTAGAATTAAGTTTGGTTTCAACTTCAAGAACAATGTAAGTAAGGAACATGTATACCTCTAATTATAGTAGATAAGATTTATGCGAGTAACCTTGAACTTAGTGTTCACAGTTATTTTAACTTTAACTCAATGAGGAAGTCTTGTGTATATCTCTAAATAATATAGTTAGATTTGTATAAGTTGTGTTCAACTTGGATTCAAAGTTATAACAAACTTACTAATATTCAACGAGAGATATTTTTATTATGCCTCTTATAATTATAAGGAGACTTATACAAAAATTTGTAACCTCAAAATTTAGTTAGTTTAAGTCTCTTTTTATTTCAAACAAGGGAGTATTTCTTTATGTCATATTAAATCGACTTATACAAATTTTACTTCAACTTGGAAATTAAATGGACTAACTAGCAAATATTCTACAAGGAAGCAATTTGCTTATATATCTTATAATTATAACGAGATTTATACAAATAGCTTCTAACTCGGAATAAGAGCGAGTCTTTAAGTTACTTTATATTTCAGAAGAAGAAGTTTATTATTTATATGGTTACTTTTGACTTGTACAAATCAACTTCAACTCAGAAACAAAAGAAACCATTTAGTAAATATTCGACAAGGAAGCTTTTGTTTATATCTCTATATGAGATTTATACAAAGTGATTATAACTCAAAATAAATTTTTAACTTACTTTAACTCAACAAGGAGGTTATTTGTTTATGTCGTATATCGACTTATACAAAATTGCCTCTACTCGGAATTTAAGTAAATCGGAGTTGTATTTTATCCAGGATAAAGATCTACGGAATATTAACAACTAATTTAGGAGAGAGTATATGAGGTAGAAAATCTCCTAAATATGTGTACAAATTATACGTACTAACAAGATTTAACTAGTTTAGCACGCATACACAAAATTATTAACTTAAAAAATATTTGTGCAAAAGATCAAACAATTAAGCACTGACACAAATATTAACTAACTTATGACTCTTGAACTTACAAAGGCTCAAACCCCTTTTAAATTGAAGAGTGAGTTGCAAGAGATACGAGTTAGGATCGAAGCCGAAAATACACCACAACGAACTCGAAAAGTTGTCGGAAATTGGCCGGAGTAAGGACAATAAAAAAACTTTTATGAGATTCTTGGGACACTTAGAGGCTGCAAGAAAGTGGTATTTAAGTTTCCTAAGTAAGTGTTACAAGGTGTAAGAGATTTGAGTAAGAAATGGGCAAAAATAAGCTTTTAAAGGTATGAAACTTAAGAATTAAAAAGGCTTGTTGCTAGAACTTTGGAGAGGTTTTTTATACTGCAGAAGAGAGAGTTTGGGATGGAAAAACTCCTGCATTTTTCTTGCTCAAAATGGCTTAAGGAATACATGTGAGGAAGTGTTTTAAATAGGCAAAAATGTGTCAAAAAATAGGAACAAGCTTCCTTAAATCAAGGAAAATTGTTGATTTGCCTTTGCACACATCCAAGAGTTGTTGTACAACTGATTTTATCATATAAAAATGTTCCCCACTTATTTTATATTTAAACATCTCAAAATAAAGCGAATAAATAAGCGAAAGACGAATAAAAATGTATTTTTTATTACATAGTAAAATTACTCAAGAATTATGAAAGAAAGGGGATCCTCTTGAAATATTTCCAGGGAATCATGGTAAAATTTTTACCTTGAAATCATTTTACCATATATGACTTTTAAGCGACCGATAAATCAGTTATGTACGGATTTTATGGGTCCCGAAAAGAAGTCATGAAAAATTATGAAATTATTACCAATATTATAAATAAATATATTAATGTCAAATCCCAAGTTTAAAGTTAAAAATATATTTTTAAATATCGTTACGGATTTTTTGAACATTAAAATAGCCTTCCAGAATGACTAAAAAATCATTTATCTTTACCGATAATTCAGAAAAAGGTTTTGACTATGCTTAAACATAATATTAATCAATAATAATGATTATGAGGTCCGACGAATAATTACTTATGTATTTATATTGATTTTATCCAGATAAATAAACATATTAGGGGTTTTCTGAATAAAATATGTATTTAATCTGCTGGCATGAGTTTTGGAAAGATAATTTGATATTTATATTGAAATGAATATTAAGTATATTTAAGAGTAAAAAATTTAAGATTGACATGTTTTGAAATAATTTTGATAATTGAAGCTCGTAAAAGCTGTGTTTTGAAAAAAAATCAATTTTTGTGCGTTTAGCCGTTGCCTGATCTCTTTTTGACAAAAATAACGTAGATTAGAGCATATTATCATGTTGATATATCTATCCCAAAGTATGTCATTTAAGTTTCATCGGAAAATGATTTAGGGATGAAAGTCCGGATATACCGATATTGACTTGATCCTCGGAAAATTGCACAAATATAAACCTAGGGGAGGATTATTATCTGATTTAGTAACTTCCTATATTTCTAAATAAAATTTAATACTTAATTATTTTAGACAAAATAATCAAAACCTACAAAAAAGACTATATCTCACAATCTCCCCCTTTTTGATATTTTGTCGAAACTACGAGTGTAAAATTAAATATGTGTATGAGCAATAACTTCCTCTATATTTCTGCATCTATCTATATGCATTTTTATAGATTTTTAGAAATCTGAATGATACTTCCCCTAAAGTGATGAAAATAATTTTCATTTTTAAAACATGTGTCATTTTACAAACAAGGATATAATTTTGCATATATTTAAATCATACAAGGTTAGAAATATTTTTCCCATTTTGATAGGTGCACCATACTTATCAGTTTCCTTTTTGATTGGTCCAAATCTGGAAAGTATTGAAATTTATAAATTTCAATTTCTTAACCTTGAATACCATTTCCATTCGAATTAAACAATTCAATTTTTCAGCAAAATTTTATACATGTCAGTGTTTGAGAATTGTATAACTTGTTACCAATTGTTTCTATTTTACAAGTTATTATGATTTTTGAAAAAAACTTGGCATGTTGTATTCGAAAAAAATGATTTTCCCTGTGAAACAATTGTACACAATTCTATCTTTTACATTATCGCTCTTCGCCTTTTTGATAAAATATCAAAAGGAGAACAACCAACAAAAAATGTAAAATAAATATTCAAGGGGATGGAGTTTTGTCAAATACAAACAGATTAAGAAAAAAATATCACAGGGAGGGGGATTATTGCCACTGACTTGGCACAAGAAAATAATAAAAGAAGCTCCAAATTATAGTTTGACTGTTATTCCCAGTGGACTAATAATGAGATTTACAGAAGGGGGGTTGGATGTAAATCTCAAAACTTTTTCAAGTTTTGAGTAGTTTCTAAGGCTAAGTGTTTTAGTGAGCAAATGTGTGTGAATGGCTTGAAGCTAATACAGACATATATATATTCAAACACAAATGTAAAGAACACAAATAACTTAATAACTTTTCTGGTGGATTTGTTGTTCCA
The DNA here is from genome assembly GCF_009905375.1 of Apium graveolens. Classification (NCBI taxonomy): domain Eukaryota; kingdom Viridiplantae; phylum Streptophyta; class Magnoliopsida; order Apiales; family Apiaceae; genus Apium; species Apium graveolens. The sequence goes on from NC_133652.1 coordinate 176,634,033, forward strand.
CCAGAGATGTGTTATTTCAGAAAATCTGTGATTCAAAGAATTAAATCACGGCTGCTTCCTAGTACAAACTAGATGATTTTCTCTCTGGATTTTTCTAAACAGCTCTGGAAAATTCACATCTAATTACTAGCTGCTACTTGGTTTATATATTACCAAGTTTACAAGTGAAGACAAAACTTTAAAATACAATTAAAAAGGCTCTTCACATGTTTCTTCTTCATTTCTCTATCCAATGCAATTTAGGCTTAGCTGTTAATCTTTGAATACTTCCTTGTTTGCACCAGAATGGAAATGCTGCATTTTCTTGATTCCTCCTAGAGGCTTCCATATTCCAGTTTGTCTCTGTCAACCCATGTGCCTCTGTCAGCTTATGAATTGTCACTATCAACTGCTAATGAACTAAGCATCCGTTGAAGCTTTCATCCGTTGATGCCTTATCCGTTGAGGCTTTATCCGTTGAAGCTTTATCCGTTGATGCATTAGCAGTTGAAGTCTTTATCCGTTGAAGCACTTATCCGTTGATGGATATTATCCATTGAAGCTTTAGAGACATCCGTTGAAGCTTTGTTTCTTATCCGTTGAAGGTCTTCAATATCAGTTGATACTTCTTCACTTATACAAAATTACAAGGCATGAAATATTTACAATTAGCCCTCCGATTTTGCATATCCACTAGTAGTCAATATGACTGATAATTTCCTATAACATCTAAGAATTACAACTTGAATCCAGAGAATGAAATGTGCTACAATACTAAACTTATTGCTAAGTAAAGCTACTCCTTCAACGGATAACCAAGATGGTCTTATCCGTTGAGGCTACAAATACTAGATTTCTACTTAAGTGTTTTGTATAACTTATCATCAAACTAATACACATATTCCTAACAATCTCCCCCTATTTATGTCTACTAGAACTGTAGGCATAAATTTGGGTTTAGCTTGATGATAACAAAACACTTGACAAATATATTAACTGTAATAAAGCAGAAATTGAAAAGTGCTGCAAAAATGTGTATGCTGAGACGGAATTGAAGAATTACATTATTTCCAAGGGTGCTCCTTTAGCCTGAGCAGATTAATTTCTTTTCCTTTGATCCCTTGTTTTCTTTCCTAGCCTCCTGTCATTCTCCTCTATTTGAAGTTGAAGTTGTCTGTAGAACTCAGCTTCATCTTCTTCATTGATGTCCAACTTAGATTGCATATCCTTGAGAGTTTCATTACTGGCAATCTCGATCTGATCTTCAAGTCTGAAAAATCTTCTGACTCCTTTATTGTCTCTGAACTCCATCAACCAATAAGGTGATTTGTGAACTGTAATTCCTCTTTCTTGAATGAGTAATGTTCTAGGCAAGGCATTGGGCTCCCACCAAGTTTTCCTTATATTGGCAATCTTGTTGAGAATCTCAGTCTTGGCACTCCTGGTAAAGCCAGAATCCTTTTGTATGGCTGAGTAGACTCTAACCAAGGTAGAGTAGCCTTCATTCAGAATCCTGTAGAGAGGCCAAGTTCTTTCCCCACTTCCTTTGTATTTGAACACTAGTCTTTCTGGTAGCTGTCTGTAGGCAGCTATTCCCCTTACTTCCTCCAGCTCATCCAGATAGAGTTCAATGTCTGAAAATTCTTTTATGTCACAAATGTGAACATAATCATCCTTAGAGGCTTGTGGCTTAGACTTAGGCTTCTGAGTGAATTTGATTGAGGTTTTAGAGGGTGTTGATTTGATTCTTCTTTTCTGCTTCTTTGATGGTGGAGAAGAGGTTAAGAAGGTGGGCAATTTGATGGTGTCCCAATCAATTGGTTCCTCCTTAGGAATGATTGTTTCACCATGAATGTTTATAAAGGGGTTAGGCACAATGGGTTCAGGAATAGAAGGTAGTGGTTTGGATTTTGATTGGGTTTCTTCAGTCTCATCTACCATCTTTCTCTTTGCATTGGCCTTCTTTCTGTTCCCTTTCTGCCATTCCTCTCTTTCCTTACTTCTTTCTTCCATATCATTATTAACCATGTCCCCCATACCTTCATCTTCACTTTTGTCTTCAATTTCTTTCTTTTCTTCAGCTTGACTTGACTTTAGCTGTTTTTCAAGCTTTGCTTGTGCTCTTTTGTCAGCCTTAGCTTTTTGGCTTCTTCCTTCAACCTTCTGGTTTCTTCCCTCTTGGCTATTGAGAATTTGGGATGTCCTTGCATCACACCGATGCTCTTTCCCTCTCTAAAGATAATAGCCATGTTTTTCCTTACAACCACATCCATGGTCTCTTTGTGTTTTATGATACTTCCACCCAAAACCTTGTCTTCATCAGGCTTTGGAAGAGGAAAATCCACTTCTTTCATCTGAGCAAGGCTTAGAGGATTCTTTGTAGAGTCCTTATTGGATCTGT